>NC_063259.1:21063109-21372276 GCF_019578655.1 Ricinus communis | reverse complement strand
TGATTTTGGGGCAAATTGAACTTTGGAAAATGGTTGAGAAGCCTAATTGACTCTTTGCAATAAGTATATTACTTTTTTTTTTTCCTGAACCCATTCCATTAAATCACTACGTGCTTTTGTGAATCATCTGTGGTTACTTGTTTTCTACTTCTAACAAAATTTGCATTTAGCTTAGTTCTAAAGAATTTTAACTAATTTTATATTCTAGATAATCAGTGAGAAAAAGAATAGTTTCCTATAAAAAGCAAAAAGCAAAAAGCAAATTTTTTATCATGGAGGGCATCATATAAAAATTGCATATGAATGACAACTTTAAGTTAAGCTTTAAATCCATATTATCAAATACAAAAAATATAATGTTGATGACTGATAGAAATAAAAATGGTTAAGTCATTCTCAATCGATATATTTTAACGGTGAATACTAATGGATACTTCTTAATAGTGAAATATATTTTTTGTCATAATTTTTAATTATAATTTCTTTTTATCTAAAAAAATACATATTAAATCGCAAATAGTGAAATGGTATAATATTTTTTTTATTCTTATTCCTAATTATATTCTATAAGCCAAAAAAGTATAAAAAGCTAAGGAGAAGTTGTTTTATTTGTTTTGTTTTTCTCCTTTAGGAAAAAGTAAGGGAAGTTTCTTTTGATTACTCAACTTCTGGAATTTCATGGAGGTAACTTGCAAAAGAGGGTTTGTAAGTGGATATTTTCCAAGAGAAAGTTAAAGAAATGATTCTTAAATACATATAATTAATATATTTAGTAGATTTAAAAATAATTAAATATTAAAAATATTAACTTATTATTTTATGAAGAGTGAATATTTCAAAATAGTATAAAATTAATCTATTTAAAGTAAATTGTATATATAGACTTAAATTTATAAATTATTATATGAAACAGGAAATTTATTATAAAAATATAAATTGGATACATAGTTTTTTATTCAATAAGTAATTGACATAAAAAATTCATATTCTAAAATGATTTCATGATGATTACATTTCTTTCTTAATAGATAATATAAAATTCTCACTTTAGTTTTTTATATTTGACAAGATTTAAAATATCAAATTTACACCAATTATAAGCATTAAAAACAATAAAACACTATGTATAATTAAAATTTATTTTATTTATATATAATTTTTATTTATTTTATGTTTTAAATGATAATTTTAAAATTTATTTGAAATAAAATAAATAGTGTTTAAAATAAATTACAATCTATTTATATATGAAAGTAAGGTGTTTAACTTGTTTTCTCTCTCTTCTTTCCAAATTTTCTATGAATTTTAAGATATCTTCTTGCATTTTGGTGAATTAACCTATTACAAAAGGCATTTAAAATAAGTTAATAGATATCATAAAATATAGTTATTTTTTTAATTACATATTCAATGATTTAAATCATATCATTAAGTTACAAATTCTTCTATAATAATCATTTAATACTTATAACTATCAATTATTAAATATTTTCTATGTCTTAAATAGATATCAAATTGATTTAAAAATTACTATTAAATTCTTCTTGGAAACTTTTTTAATTAGGGCCTATCTTAAAATTAAATTAAGTATTTTATTTATAAATTCAAAATAAAATTGGTAGTAACTAATTTGAACTTCCAGATTTGTTTCCCTTATTTCTTTTTAAGATGAAAAGTATGGTAAGGTTACAAGATATTTTAAGAAGAAGAAAAATGAATTTGAAAATATAACTTCAATTGATTGAGAGAAAATGAAGAAAAACTCTTAAGATTTTGTATATATTTAACTAATATAAAGTATATAAATATCTCAATAAAAGTTAATGGCTTTTTAAATATTGATTTATTTATACAAATTTTATAAAAATTATATTTTGAAAACCTTTTAATTTTTATAAAGTCTTTTAAGGTTATTGTTATTCAATATATTCTAACTTTTTAATTTCATTAGAATTTTTAATTCTTCTAATATAATACATCCTTTTTAGTATTTTTTTAATATTTATATAATATAAAATTATTCATATTTAATTTTAGTAATTTCTCTCTCCTGATTTTTATTAACCTATGATTTTTCTTTTTTACATTTTCTTTAAAATGTTATAGATTAACTTCTTAGAATTAAATTCTCTCTTATTTTTTTCAATATTCTTCTTCTTCTTCTCTTATTCTCCTTCTTCTATTTCTAATTTTTTACTAAACTAAATGCTAATAAGTTTATTTAAACTATTTAACCTTTCAATCTCATCTATTAATTATATTAATAAATAATTTTTATATTATTAAACTAAAAATTCCTAAATTTCATGTATATTTAATTAAAAATAAATTAGTAGCCTCTCTTGATAATTGAATAGTCACTAATTATTATTTATTTTCTTTAATTATATATAATTATTACAATTGTTATACTTGCAGATAGAAATAGAACCAACATGACCAATTTTGTCAAAAAAGTTTATGTTATAGAATCAAGGAAAGAATTAATAAGGGACATGGCCAGAGTCATTTGATATTTCTCTATTAGGACATTTCTCTTGTTTTTTTTTTTATAGTATTATTCAATTTTATTTTTGACCTTATAGCTAATTTTATTAATAATTTAATCAAATATTTTTATTTTTGAAATATGGAATGTATTATTATATGAAACGACATGTTAAAAGAATTAAAGCAAAAAGACATGTTGTCGTTCATTTTCTACTAGTTTTGAACTTCTAAACTCTGTTGTCGGACGTATTATGAACTATATAAATTGTTTTTCCATATTTCATTTTATTTATTAACTTTTAAAGAATTGCAATTGTTTCACTTGATTTTTAATTTTATTAATTACATATATAAGAGCTTTTCATGAATCTTTTTCAAAGATGAGAGTGGACACAATGTATATTATTTCTAACCTTACAATCCTTCCTTGAAACATATATTATTTTTCTCAAATGGATAGAAATAATCTTTTTAATTATAAATTTCGTGATAGAGTTTTTAATAACTTTTATAAATGTCATTTAAAATTGACATTTTAGAAGTATTATTATGCAATTGAGATTTTATATATCTTTATAAGTATGATTATTTTAAAAAATATATATTAAAATATTAATTTTTTCAAATAATAATATATTAATATACTAACCTGTGCTATGTGCTGGCATCAAAACTAGTTACAAATAGAAGACATGGTAGAAAAATGAGAGATAAAATTAGATAAAATGGTAATGTTAAAAGTCATATTTTAATATTACGATACTTATTAGCTTATTAATGTGGAAATTATTTAAAAAATTTATATATTTTTTTAAAAATCTAATTTAGTTATATAATAATTTTCATTAATTTAATGAATTAGAATTTTATACCTTTATTTCAACTAAACATATAAATTTTAACTATGTAAATAAGTTTAAGAAAAATGACATGTCAATTATTATCAATTTTTTTATATATTTTCTCTAATATTTAATAATATATAATTTTTTAAATTTTTTATTAATTATTTAATGAATAAAATTATTAATTATCTAATGAGAGATGAAGTTGGCTTTCTAGGAATTTATTAATTAACTCTTAAAAGAATAAATTAATTAATTAATAATAAATTTATTATTTATCCATATCAAAGAAGTAAATTTTCTTAATTAACTATTCATCTAACCTTTCAACTTCTATTATGGATTAGTAAGATGATGCTTCAATTTAGATCTAATCAGTAAATGTTTCAATTTTCTTAAGAAAATAATTCAAATCCCGTTTTTATGCTACAAAACTTTTCTGGGTGAATTGCCTCATTAATATCAGACATTTAGATTTAAACATTGGTACTAATATTTTAAATTTATGTTTTTATATCCATACTTTCTTTTTTCTATTTCAATTTATGACATTTAATACTTTTTTTAATCTATTTTTACTGACGTGATTATTAAAAATAAAATATTTTTAATTTATTTATTAAATAAATAATATTAATTTACTAATAACTTACTTTACTAAATAGATAATTTTTACTTCAATTTTTTTTTATAATACACACATTTAAAAATAGACCAATTTTGAGTGAAATAAGTTGTCGTTGATATTTATATCAAAAAAATAAATTATGAAAGTTTTAAATATTTTAAATTAAATAAAAATTAAAATACTAATACTAATTAAATAGTAGGTAAAAAATTGGTCCCAATGACACTATTTATCCAAATTGCCTATATATTAAGAAATGGAACAACTATTTCATAAAATCCTGAGATTTTCATTAATTAGAAAAGTGCAAAAATCGAGTTGATTTTTATAATATTCTAACATTTTAGTATATTTTTAATGGAACATTTTTTTTATATTGAAAGAGTAGAATTCTAATAATGTCGGATTTTTCAAATATAACATTAACTAAATAAAAAACAATGAATAAGTTTTTTTAAATATTTTTTAAAACTTCTGAAATACACTTTAGAACACATTAATTTTCTAATATATATATACACATTAATTTTCTAATATATATATATATATATATATATATATATATTAGAAAATTAATCCATAAAATTATGAGAATGCATCACCCTTATTATATTGAGTGTTGAAAAATTAATAAAATGTGCAAATTCAATTTAAATCCAGGAATTTCTTTTGTTTTTCAATTTTCTGTTAAGTCTTTTATTTTAGGCATAAGGTAAAAAAAAAACCCTTGAACTAATTGGGGATGTATAATTAAACCCCTATTTTTTAAAATGACTCAATGTCACCCTTTAATTTATTAAAAGAAATATGCCTAAATCAATAATATAGTTAACTTCTCTGTTAGTAGTAGAGCCCAATAAAATTTAAAGCCAGTACCATACAAATAAAAGATATACCCAATAGTTACTAATACCATTACATTGCTGCCTCCACCACCATCTTGCCTCCATCACCACTTGGTCAAACCTAAAGCCACCTTTACCACCACTGCTGCCTCCACCATCGCCCTTCCACTACCACCTTACCTCCATCGCCTCCTAGTCGAACTTAAAACTCACCTTGACTATTATTGTTGCATTTATCGAATCTATCAAACCTCTAACCTCTATTAAACCAATATTCATCATCACTGCCACCATAACCTCCATCTTCCCTCTTAAAAATAATAGCCTCTACTAAATTAGATTAGACCCACCAAAAGGAAAAAAAAAGGAAGATTAAATAATTATGGCATTCAACACAAATCACTTTTCTTCATTTGTCTGACGTTCGTCGCCTCCAGCCATGGTCAGTAGGTGTATGATGGAGAAGATGATAGAGTGATTGGATAAATATATGTGGTAATTTCAGTTTTAGAAAGAAGAAATGAAAATGAAACATAAATTATTTGGTTTTTTATAGTTAGTTTGAATGAATAACGATGAAAAGAAAAACTATATGTGTTATAGTTGGTGGTTATGTATTTTGACAATAATATTAGTGGAGGAAATGTTAATGGTGGTGATGATTGGTTTTAAACCGGGGCGATGATGATTGGATACAAATTTTTTTCTTAAAGTAGAAAATAAAAGGTTTAGATTTTAATTAATTTAATTTAATATTTATTTTAATTTTATTTAAAAAACTAAAAAGGAGTCTCATTTATAATATGATTGATTTATGTTTTAAGTGGTCCCATCTTTAACAAAAGAGTTAATTCTGTTATGGATTTGGATTTATTTGTACTTTTAAAAAAGTTAAAGGGTGATATTGAATCATTTTGAAAAACAGGGGTTTAATTGTACATCCACAATCAGTTCAAGGGTTTTTTTTACCTTATGCCTTTATTTTATTTTATCATTTTCATAAGAATGGAATTCAGATATACTTAGCTAAGAAGTTTTATGACTTTAACTTTCAATGGAAGTACCCAAAAGAAGTTTTTCCCCCCAAAATCTTATATCTCCTAAAGAAAAACTCAATTTACTTATTTCCCAACATTCCTAATAATTTAGTATAAAGAGCATATTTCCCTCCTCCTCCTCTTCTCTCTCCCAAAGCCAAACACTAATCAGTTCATACAATTAGTGTGTTACTGGAAACTTTAAAAGCTAAAATAAAACGCACATTACCCAGTCATATAGGTACTTTCATCTCTCTCTTTATCTCTTTACTGTCTTTCAATTATCATCCTTTGGTCTTCTTTGGAAGTTTTTAGTGCTAAAGTTTTGAACTTTGCATGTGGGTTCTTCTCAATTCTTGAAATCTCTCTTGGAAAGGTCATTTTGAGATTAGATAGATGTTGTTTTCTTTTGGGTTTTGAAATCTATTCAGTTTCTGTTTTTTGAAATCTCAATTTGTGATCTTTGTCCATTCCATTTTTATTTGCCTCATTGCTTCTCTTTAGCTTGAACAGTTTGCTACTTTCTGTTACGTACCAAGAGAGATATACAGGAATGGTTTGTTATACATTGAAAGGAAAAGGTTCTGGAGATGAAAAGTTGGCTTCTTGTCTTGTTAATTAGTGACCTTGGCATTTTTCTTTTGGTTGTTGAAATTGGTGTTGTTTCTTGTTCTATAGTGTTTGAAATAATTTAATTTAATTTCTTAATCCATTCCTTTTTTATTTCATTTTACATTGATTAGCTAAAATAAGCTTCTTACTTTTGTTTTTTCTTTTCATGGCGATTAAATTTGGTTAATTTTAATTTTTGGATCTCTCACTCTAATAAGTGCTATAGCTCAACGTGTTTGAATTTGGTATTATAATTATGGACACAGGTTTGTTTCAATTTTTTAATATGAAATATATCACTATAACACCCATATGATGAAATTTAAGAACCTAAGGAAGTTTTCAATAGAGAACTAGTATCAGGAGAATAAGTAAAATAAACTAGTAGGACGAATTACAATGGATTTTGTAATTCATCATATTGGAATTATGTTTCATATGTTTTAAGTAATTTCATTGAAGAGTGGCATATTAGTATAGATGAATATTATCAATATTGTGGTCTTGTTCTCATGGTCATAGATTCAGTTTGAACTAGTATAACACGCTCATGTGTTGCTGCCCAAGTTTAGGCACGCATTACAACTTCTAATCTTTAAATGTTTACCTCTGCTATTAAGTAATCTGCATCTATACAAATATAAGGATAGATCATGTTCTATGGAGTGAAGGTTATGTGTTGCACTATCATCATATCATTTTTTAAATTATAATCATCCATTTCCCTTAATGACTTATGAATATAATCGAGTTGGATTTGACTCTCAGTCTATCCAGATGATAGGTTAGCATTTTGCTCAATCTTGAATTTATTTACAAGCACGCAGCGAGGTAGCTGATGGAAGCCAGAGGATGCGCAGTAGCCACTGCGAGAAAGACAAATCTTACGCCTAAAGCTATTATATATAAAAAATTTGGTAACAGAGCATGCTATAAAGTAGAGGAAGTGCAGGAGTCTATTCAAAATGGATGTCCAGGATTGGCAATCCCACAGAAGGGCCCCTCTCTTTATCGCTGCAGCTTAGAACTTCCTGAAATTTTTGTTGTGTCAGGCACCTTTAAAAAGAAGAAAGACGCTGAGCAGTGCGCTGCTGAGATGGCTTTAGAAAAGGTAGGCTTTAGCTTTCTTTCCTTAGATTATTGCCAGCTGCTGCTTGCATCTGCTGCCTTATGTTTGAGATGTTAACATATCTATCAATGTCAATATTAAATATCAGATACAAATTTGACATAATAACATGTCCATCACTGAAGTTTATCATTTTAATATTCTTTCTCTTGTATTCAGTAATGAGGGAAGTCACACACTCACTTCTAGACACCATTTACATGTGTTTGAAATTAATTTTGTTAGAACCATCTAAACTTCTATTGTATTTGCTTTGCTTTTTTTTTTTTAATATAATTTTTTAATTTATTCTGAAATCAAGTTTCAATTCTTAATGTGGCAAGCTCATGTGTATTGGGAGGCCCAATCACAGAATTCCAAATCCTAATTTAGCCATTCAACTTCAGCTTTACTCTTGTAGTTCTTCGGAGTGGTCAATATACACTTTCTTTTTTCCTTCTTCTTTCTGATTCCAGGATATATGAAATATTTATTTATTAATTTGAGTCCTTTTTTTTTTTCCTTTTTTTCTTGGTTGTGCAGAAGTTTAAGTGATTTACCTAAAGAAAGATGTGGATTGTTTTTCCTTCATCTCTATTTTTTTCATTTTATTTATTTGTTTTTGGTGCAGCTAGGCATCAATCCTGCAGCTGATAATCCAACTGAGAAGGAACCATGGGATGCTTTAATTGAACGTATGACATATCTTTTCTCCGATGAGGTAGGTATCTGGTATGGACATGAATTATGAACAACTTGTTTTCTTCCATTCATGAAAGCGATTTTCTTTTTCTTTTTCCTTAAAAAACTTATAACCAAGAAACAAAAATATATACCTTACTTAAAAGATGTACAAGTCTCAATTGCCACTTTCTTCTAGCTATATATTATTTCTTCTAACATAGACTGTTCAAATTATGTACACATATTTTGTAATTTATTTGGATACTTGGGTTTTGCATGGCAGCATTCTCTTTTCTGTTATATGAGTACTTTATGTCAATCTGACCTCGTCCTTTGTTTTCTGCAATTTGTAAAGTTCCTCCAGTCTCTTCACCCCCTGAGTGGCCACCTTAGAGCAGCTTTGCGGAGAGATGATGACCTCTGTGGTTTTATACCAGCATCTGTTGTAGCTGTCTGTGATGCAAAACTAAGTAATCTATGTAAATTACTTAACCCTAAGGCGGAAGCAAATCCTTTCTTGGCTGTGTCATTTGTCATGACGGCAGCTACAAGATTGGCTGGGTCTGTTGTTACCACCAAGGGGCAGCTTTCAATTCAGAAACAACATTCATACTCTCCAGAGATCATAGAGGCATTAGATATCATAAACTCTGACAATCCAGATACCATAAGTGTTGAAGCTGTATATATTCCATCATCTCTAGATAAGCTTGTTCAGCCAGTGAGTCTTACTGTATCATCAGCTGGGTATTACCTGGATGCTATAGCACAAAAACTTGGTGTGGCAGATGCCAATAAGGTGCTGCTTTCCAGGTAGGGGCATGTTGTAATATGGACTGCTGTAAGAAGTATTATTCATTTACAGTAGACTCTTACTGTCTTCTGTTTTTTGAACTATTTTACATATATTCTTTAACAGGACTATTGGTAAAGCTTCTTCTGACACTCGAGTATACTTTGTTGCTCCTGAATCATCTGGTTTAAGTCTGTCAGAAAATCTTGTAAATTTGGAATGTCAATTTGAAGGATCTCTTAACCCAAGGGCAAGTTACATCTGCAGTCAAGTTATATATGGTGATGCAATTATGGCATCGATCGGCTACACATGGAGATCTAAAGATCTTTTCCATGAAGATTTATCCATGCCATCATATTACAGGTCTCTTCTGATGTCATCTATTTTAAGTACCTTGGTTTGCCATCATTTTTTCATTTATATTCTCTCTATGGTGCTGCTTGGACCTTAGGATTGATTCAGGTCTTTAGTGTCTTGCTTTAGGATATTGGTCGGTTCATGTTTTATTGTTGGAGTCGAAGAATAACTATTTGGAAAGAGTAATTCTGTTTAGCTCATGTAAATTCATTGTCATATATTTTGTTATTTTGTTTTGGTAAAAACTGTTTTTCATGCTTTTCCGAAGCCTGCTTAATTTCTCTTGGAAGGTTTAATACATTGATTTGCTATTGAATTTGTTATGATGTGGTCTATTGTTTAAGATTTAGATGATTTGGAGGTCTGTTGATTTTGAGACCTCTTGAGAGGTTTGGAGAGTGTATGTGCATGTGCATGTGCATGTTAAGGGTGTAATCGAGCTGAGTCGAGTCAAAACGATGCCAAGCTTGAGGCTGATTCAGTCCAAAAACTTGAAGCTTGAAACTCGACTAGAACTTGATCGGTCTCATCTTTTGAGCTCGAGCTTCACTTGATGATATACGCTGTAGACTTGAGCTCAACTTGATTACACAAAAAGAAGCTTTTTACAATCTCAAATTTAAGTAACTTAGGATACTAATTACATATGTTAACTATATAAAGGGTAAAATAGTAAAACAATAAAAACTCGATTAAGCTTGTGAGTTTGTTGAGGCAAGTATTATGGAGTTCTAGCTCGACTTGATAAACATCGAGTTAATCTCGAGTATTTTCTTACTCGATACCAAGTAGCTTACAAGTTGGCTCGACTCAGTACTACACGCCCCCCTGCTAGTGCGCTTCCCCTAGTGTGTGTATTTTCACTCTCTCAAAAGATCTTTGGAGACTGCTGTGATGGCATGTAAGTTTGGTGTCTGGAACTATTTTTTTATTAAGCTTGTCAAAGGATCATTTCACCCCAAATATTAAATTGTTAGGTGAAGTCTGAGAATAGTTTTATATCTCTAACCAAATCCCCGCACCCAAATGTCCATTGACCACATTTTGTAGAAATATTTAATTAATAACATGAGGGTACCCAAGGATCAAACTTTAGACCTCTCGATATAGACGTTTTGATACCATGTTAAAGAACCATTTCACCCAAAAGTTTAAGTTGTTAGGTGAGCCTCTTAGAATAGTCTTATATCTCTAACAAAGCTCAATTGCACATGTTCACATCATTAAAGTTCTCTCTTGAGGCTGCATCTCTTGTGTGATGCTGTCGCAAGTTGTATGATGTATTTCATCATAGTGAATCTGTAATCTTCCATAATCATATTTTGCTGGGCTTATATAGGATGTTTATAAGCAAGATGCCAAGTGGTAATTACAAGTTGTCCAGAGAAGCAATACTTACTGCAGAATTGCCTTCAGTATTTACCACAAAATCAAACTGGAGAGGTTCCTTCCCTAGGGAAATATTATGCTCGTTCTGCCGGCAGCACCGACTATCTGAACCTGTTTTCTCCTCTGTAAGTCTACCTTTAAAAGCATCAAGTTCGTCAAGACCACAAAAGCCGGTGAATGTTGCAGAGCCTGTTGAACAGAAGCAAGCGTATTCAAATGGAACAGGCACTGCTACTGATGATTTAGAGTCACTGGAATCTAGAAGTGTTTTTAGATGCAAAGTAAAAATTACTTCCAAATGTCGGGATTTGATCATCGAATGTTCACCTAAGGAAATATATAAGAAGCAGAATGATTCAGTCCATAATGCTTCTTTGAAAATTCTCTCATGGTTGAATGGATATTTTAAGGACCCTGGAATGCCCGTGGAAAAGCTAAACCATTCCGCAAGTGTTTTGGACATCCAATTTTGTCCTGAAAATTTCTTTAAGGAGTTTTCATTATGTCCATCTGTTCATACTCTTCAGCATGAGGGGAAACAAGAAGGCACATTGCCAGAAGCAATAAGTGTGAATGTGCCGTATGCTTCCCTAGGACAAAATGTTTTCTCTTTCAACATAGAGGGCTCAGATTCTGGAGTCTGTCCATCAAATGGATCTTTATTATGCATAAGTTACTTTGTATCTTTGGTGTCAGAAGGCAAACACACGAAAGAACTTCTTGAGAGCAATGCTGAGTTTGAGTTTGAGATGGGGACTGGGGCTGTGATTTCTCCTCTTGAAACAGTTCTGGCACAGATGTCAGTTGGTCAGTCTGCTTTTTTCAGTATGGACTTGCCCCCTCATGAATTTATCTTAGCTGCAGCTAATGACCACGAGAAGATTGTTTCATCATTATCATCAAGTAAGTTGTGCCATCTTTATGTCGATTATTTGTTTATGTTGGAAGATAGATAAACTGTTTTATTGGATGTCTGGAACAATGATTTAAAATAATACTCAGTGTTAGTTAATGGAGATTGATGGGTTGGTTTTGCTAAACATTTTGATAAATTAATAAGAAAGATGCTCACTTAAATATCTATTAGGTATCTCAGATATGGAGAGTCAGAGTGTTGCTTGCTACTTTTTGTGTGGGATTAGAGGCTCTTTTATCTTCTTTTTTTCCCTTTCAATAAGTTGCAGGTATTTTCCTTTGTGTATGATAACGAACATATTACTAGGAATTATAAAATGGATGATTAGCTCTTCATAGTTAAATGACCAGTTACATCCCCAACGACTCACCCTAGTGGATAAAGGCTTATTACCCTTACTTTGTAGTTTGTTTATGATTTGACATTCTGATGACCAAAAAGAAAAGGACCAGTGGCACATGGAGACAAGATTTTATGGATTGCTGCTGTAAAAACTTATATTGGCTGTTATGTAATGTTAGTGGTCATAACAGGCATTCCATTACATTTTACACATTCAGCTAGTAGGTTAAGCATCATTATTTTGTTCTTTTAAGGGTCTTTGAAGTATTTTCATAGCATTTAACTCAAAACCTCATTTTCAATATTTATTATTTGGATTGATGTAGCTTTGCGAACTGAAAAGACCTGATGCTTGAATTAAGCTTTTTAGTACTTTGCTAATCTGGAGTAAAATTCACAATTCTTCCCTACCCTTAATATCATCAAACTCATTAATAGAATAGTTTCTATACCTGTCCTATTTTTTTGGCAAAACGCATATTTTGGTCCTTCTACTTTTAGTATTTATTTCAGTTAGTCCCCATCCATCAATTGCGTCTTAAGAGGTCCCTGTACTTTTATTTTTGTACCTACTCAGTCCTTGTGTTAACAGTTAGACAAAATTGTTAATGGTATTTTCTACATAATATAATCTGAAAACCTAAATTCCTACTTAGCATCCAACTGGACAACAATCCTGCTCTTTCCCTTCTCTTCACTCTCTTTCTAAATATACTTTTTCAGAGAAATTGAAAAGAGCAACGCTGCGCTTTTCCACCATTTATAAACATGACAATTCAAACAAAACCCACCACTCTTATCCCACCATACAACAAGGGCACTGCTTCTATTCTCTGGAATTTTCTGTTGTGGTTCAACTTTAGATGACCTTCTAGAAGATTAAAATGCTTCATTCATTACATCATATATTTATTTAGTCTCTTGGTTCTTAGATCTAACAAACAGATCATTGTATTTTGGCAGAAGCTTGCTGCTTGGAATACTCCACAACCTTGTTGAGTGTAACAGAACCCCCAGAAGAAAGAATGGAGCAGGCTCTTTTTAGCCCCCCTCTTTCCAAGCAACGGGTAGAATATGCCCTGCAGCATATAAAAAAATCTTGTGCTACTACTTTGGTGTGCATCTGACATTTGACATCTTCTACTTACATGTGTTAATATTAGAAATTAAGTTTCTAATTTTGATCTCCTTTCTTCTTCTACTCTTTCTGCTTTGCCATCTTTCTTTCCTCTCTCTCTTCTGTCTGTTTGTTCTTTCTCCAGGTCGACTTTGGGTGTGGCTCTGGAAGTTTATTGGATTCTTTATTAGATTACTCAACTTCTTTGGAAAAAGTTGTCGGTGTAGACATATCACAGAAGAGTTTAAGCCGTGCTGCGAAGGTCTGAATCGTTACCAGGTTTCATACTTGGACAATTTGGTTACTATTAATTAGAATATCATTACTTCTGTTGTAATCACTTCTAAAAGAACCATTTGGTGTACCCAGAACCTGGCATGCTATGTTAGTGTAATAATTTTTAGTTGACTCTATTGGGACACGGTTTCTTGTTATAGAAACCTTTCCTGTATGCTATGCTGGAAGATTTGTGCATCAGATGTCAATAAGTTCATTTCAACATCTTATTGGTTTGATATTGAACTGTGTAGATGTAGTATATGTTGAGGGTGTCTGCCAGAAAGGAAAGTTCTTTCTTCCTTGGCCATGAAAATGATACATAATAGGGATTTCATTTATATGTTTTTCTCTTGTAGCTTTTCATTTTGGAGGGTATAAACTGTTTTTCATGTAAACACATCAAGATATAGATTTACTGTTTTCTCCTCTAAAATGTTTCGGTGCTGTACACTCAAGTTATAAGCCATTGATACACTGTTATTTATGCAGATACTTCATACAAAACTAAGCAGCACGAATTCAGATTCAGGCATCAAATCTGCTGTTCTTTATGGCGGTTCCATCATAGATTTTGACTCTCGATTATGTGGATTTGATATAGGCACTTGCCTAGAGGTATTGTATTTATCTTTCATTTCTGTTATATGATTATAAATTATAATTGGCCAATGCTTTTATCAACTTTCATATTACCGAGCGTTGCCGTTTAATCTCTCTTTTGTAACCATGAAACTTGAATCCATTATCCAAAATCATTTGTATTTCATTGACATTGATGCATATTTTAGAATCATGATTTTGTGCTAGTGAATAATCAAGACAGACAAGTGTGTTGGCATGATAACTCGGTGTAGAATAAGCATGCATGAGTTTGTTTTGCATAAATAGGGCACATGCTTTTGTTTTTCCACAACAGATGTGGATGTGATAGTTGCCAAATAATGTAATACTCGACTAAGAAAGGAAAATTATAAAATGGAAGTGCCTCTGAAGCATGAGTAGAGAAGACCTTGAATCATTAAAGACATGACAATAGAAGGCCAGAATTGATGATCCTCTGCAGGGGCATGCTTCAAACTTGGCAAAGTAATTGTTTAACAGAAAAGAAAAGGTGTCGATGGGTTGCATATGCACTTAGTTCCATGATATGAAGATAATGCAAGGGCTTTTGGTTTATATTTGTTGCTCTTCCAGTTTTGCATTCTTGGTGTGCACTGATTGCTGTCTCTGGAAAATTGACTGACTTCCTGAAGATTTTGAGACTTCCATCTTTAACCAATGGTCAATCCAAATCCAGCGACCTTGCTAAATGTTCTACATAGTGTTTGCTCTAATCATAGTGGCACTATTTTTGAATTATTTGAAGAATTTATAATCAGCCATGACAGTCTTGTATATTGCACTTTAGTATCTATGGATAATAAAAACTGGTTTTCTTTTCCTCTTAGTTGCTCATTTCTGCTTTTGATGCTTTTGAAAATTATAGGTAATTGAGCATATGGAGGAGGAGCAAGCCTGTCTGTTTGGCAATGTTGCACTTGGTTATTTTCATCCCAAGATTCTTATCGTCTCTACTCCGAACTACGAATATAATGTGATTCTCCAAAGATCTAGTCTCACAAACCAAGAAGAAGATCCAGATGAGAAGACGGAGTCGCAATCTTGTAAATTTCGCAACCATGATCACAGATTTGAGTGGACTAGAGAGCAGTTCAATAGCTGGGCAACTGAATTAGCCAGACAACACAATTATAATGTTGAGTTCAGTGGAGTTGGTGGTTCTGCAGATGTGGAACCAGGGTTTGCCTCTCAGATTGCCGTCTTTACGAGGGAGATCCTACCTCAAGAAGATGATCTTTCAGAGAATAATAAGTCTGAAAATAATTGCAAAGTTGTATGGGAGTGGAACAGATTTGATACATCAGATCCTCCTTGATAAATAGTCAACACTTGAGCTTTTTGTGAGGCACAATTGCTACATTTGTACTATAGTTTATTGCAGCAATAGGCTAGACTGATACTTGCACAAAATTTTGAGATAGGAAAACAATTTTGGAGAATGAAAATGGCTAAGTGCCAATTTGCCCCCTGAATTTGGAGTCAATTGGTAATTAGTTTAAATTTTAATTTTCTAGTTAATTTTTGCTAAAAATTAGGTAATTAGTTCAAATTTTAATTTTCTAGTAAATTTTTCAGCAACTCGTCAAAAATAGTCAATTCAGTCTAATCCCACAATATAATCAATAGTCAATTCAGTCTAATCTCACAATATAATCAATACAAGTTTAATTTGATTCTTGAACTTCATATTAAATGTTCTATATCAAACTGATATCAAATGAATTAGAATAAAATTATTTAATTTTAATCTAATTTATTATAATTATTTAATAAAATAATTAATAATTTTAAATTTTAAATTAAATAATATTACTAAATTTTTTCATGTATGATTATGTTTTATTAGAGTGCAGTTTTTTTTAACAATGCAGTCTATCTTTTATATTAAATTATTGATAAATTAATACTTCTATTAATTAATAAAATTTTAAGAAATTAACTCTGTTCAACATGTAATTAATAATAATTTTTCAATAATTAATAAAATTTTATTTTTTTGTAAGTATTAATTATTAGAAAGAAAATTTGAAATAAAAAAACCAATCATTTATATATCTTTTTTTTATTACATTATATTTGGTCAAAGTGATTTCATAAAATTCTATATAATTTATTTACAAATCAAAATTTTATGTGTCTAATTGAAATTGAAAGAAAATTAATTTAGAATTCTAATTCATTAAATCGATAGACATTATTATAATTAAAGTAAATTTTAGTAAAATAGATAAAATTTCTAAATAATTTTTTATTGATAAGCCAATAAAACTCATAAAATTAAAATGTAATTTATAATCTTTCTATAATTTTTTTCTAACTGTAATTTATTTTAAATATAATATTTATTTCATTTGAAGTAATTCTATAGTTATTACTTAACACATAAAATATAGAAAGTTATTTACAAATAAAATAAATTTATTAATAAATTTCAACCAAAAATATTTTTAATCCTTACAATTGATAGTAAATTTGAAATTTTAGAAGCTATCAAAAAAGAAAATAAAAGTAAAAAATATATTATCTATTAAAAATAAAGTATAATCATCTTGAAATTGGTTTACAACATGATTTTTTTATGGCAGCCACTTGTTCTCTTATATTTTTATAATAAATTTTGAATTTTATATAAAACCTATTGATTTTATGCTTATATATGTGATTTAGTTTGAAGGCGTTAGTCTTATACTATATTTTAGTTTTTAGTCTTCATGAACTTAATAAGTAGTTTATGATATTTAATAATATTTTAATCTATCAAATATATTAATTATAAGAGAAATTACTATAAATAATCTGAGTTTGTAATAAAAATAATAATTTAATAATTTCAATTTCATACTCAATCTGAATCTTAATATAATGAGGATACTAGTATAATATGTCAAAACTTATTTCAAATGTTTTTATTATAATATTATTTAATTTTGATCATCTTAATTAATTCTTATAAATATATTACAACAATTAATATTAAATCAAAACATGTTAATATTTTTTAAAACAGAGTTGTATATAACATGAAATTTATAAAATCTTAATTATTTTTATGAGACATTAAAATTAAATTATGTAAAATTGAATAATTATGCTCCAACTCAGTTTTTTAAAACATAATATGAAGTTGAAGAAGCAATTGATTTCTTTTTTATGGATTAAATCTTTCATTAGGTAGAATAGGCCATTAAAATTTATACTAATTACCTATTGAGTCCAAATCTAGGAGAAAAATTGACATTCTAGTCCAATGAATATATTTCTCCTGGTTCATTTTAGGATGTTGACCAGAGGATTCCAGCTTGGCCAATGAGACTGATTCAAAATCTTGATCCATAATTTATGGAATTGTTTTCAAAAAGGCACACCTTTAAAAGAAATGGTCCAAAATTTGGAAAGTTAAGATTATATTTACTATTCAAACTTTTGCTTCGTGTTTCTGAAAATCCCCGTCTGCTCTGATATTATGGTAATAAATTAATTGTATATGTATTTGCTATATTTATTTTTTAATTTGGAAAATATAGGAGAGAGATATTAGGATTTTTTTATTTATTTTTCATTTATTTCACTCTCTCTTACCGAATAATAATTAGGATTTTATTTTTATTTCTCTACAAGAAAACAGATTATTAATTTTTTTTATATATTACTATTTATTATCAATTAATTAGTAAAATAATAAAAATATTAGGTTGAAATTAAAATCATTTAAGATAAATATCTAATCGTTATAATCTCTGCTATTTCATTCGTAAATTATATTTTTTGATTTAGTAATTTAGAGCAATATAAAATATCCTGAGATCTTTTTTTATAAATTACAAAATTATAGTTTTATATTTTTTTATTTGAAAATTTCTTTTTATATAATAATTATAGTAACTAAGTAATGAATGGATCATTTTGAATAATTAATTAATAAACTCACAAAATATTTATACACGAGTTAATCAAAATACTTATAATTTTCGTAAGGAAGAGTATAAACAAAAAAACAAAAATTGGCGGCAACGGCACGTGCGAATAAGAAGATACACGCGCGTGTGTAAAAGGCCCAACGGCTAGTAATTATAAAACGGCTACTTCTTCTTGTTTCACTTTCTTTCTTTCAACCTTTGTATTTGCTCCCTAATCATCACATCTCTGTCTTCTCATTTCACTCTTTCAATTCTTTTATAACTTTCTTGAAAAACCTGAGTTAAAGGGTTTTCTTTAAATATTATCAAAACTAATACTAATACTAATAATATCAATAATGTTGTCGAACCACGATAAGAATAATTTCCCGGCAAGGCTCTTTTCAACGCCACCGGCATCATGGAAGTCGCAGAATTCTCCTGCGGCGGTGGAGATGCCGATGTCGGAGAGGAAGAGTAATTGCAGACGTGATCTTTTCCATGTCGTTCATAAAGTGCCTTCTGGCGATTCTCCTTATGTCAGGGCTAAACATGTTCAGGTTATTGGGTTTCTTTTCTTTTTCTTTGATTGTTTTGGGCTCTTCTTTTTTCTCGATCTTCGTTTCTCTTGGTGTGTTTAGGGGTTGGTTTTATTTTTAAAGTTCTGGTTCTAGATTAGTATTATATTGATTTATGGGTTCTAAGTCTATTGCTTCTCAGTAGTTTAAGATAGTATAATGTGATTTTTCTTACGAAGATTGATGCTGTTTTAGATGGATTACATGCTATAGTTTAATCGGTTGTTCTTGGTTTGTCAATCTGATCCCACACTTTGATGATCGGGCTCCTTAGGACTTTCAGGTTCTTGAATTCTATTAATTAGTATCTGTTTTAATTTCTAGATATTTGATGATATTTGCAAGGGTTTGGTTTCACTATATTTCCTGGTCAGTTAATGTCTCAAATATCCTTCTGGGTTGTTCAAGATAATCTGATCTCTTACAGACTCCATGGCCTATTAGGTTCTTGGCCTTTAAAGCTGATTTTATTTGATTAATTAGGCACTTGACGTGTATTAAACCTTACATGGAGAGGAAAAATTAGTTTATATAAGAATTGCACCCAATCAAGTTAAGGGAGGAATTGAATGAAAACAAAAAGAAAAAGAGAGATGGACTCTAGAGTTTATGATTTGAACATTGGGATTTGGCAAATAACTGAAAACATTGAAGATAAAATGCAACTAACTTAGGTCTCTGATAGCCCCTCATACTAAGTCCACAGTAATTTTCTTGGGAAACAAAAATTCATAGTTAACTTGCTATTCTGGTTTCTAATGGTTAAAGATCTTTTTAGTTAACAGAATTTCTTGAAATTAACTAGGACTATCATTTTTCTGCTTATTTTGGATTGGGACTTTACTGTTTCTGTTATTTAGATGTTTGAATCTTTAATCACAGTTAATAGACAAGGATCCAAGCAAGGCAATTTCCTTGTTCTGGGCTGCTATAAATGCTGGTGATCGGGTTGATAGTGCTTTGAAAGACATGGCGGTGGTGATGAAACAGTTGGATCGATCTGACGAGGCAATTGAAGCAATAAAATCTTTTCGCCATCTCTGCGCTTATGATTCTCAGGAATCTCTAGACAATGTGCTTGTTGAACTCTACAAGGTAAAGTTGCCATTTTCTTTATGTGCTTAAATTTTTAGTAGCTACTAGCATCTTTTAAGGTCTTGACTTCATTGTATTAGTAGTCTCTGAAAAATTGAAACTTTGGTATTTCCTTAAAGAGTCAGCAGATATTTATCATGTTCTACTATGCTACTGGTAAGGACTTCAGGTTTTTTAATAGGATTAGAACTTTGAGAATGGAACTCAATATGTTAGCCAATTCATGAGTCTCCAGCAGTTAGGTTAAGGATTTATTTGGCGTTGTACGCATCAGTTTATTATATGCAGAAGGAGATGTAAAAGAAGCATTCTTGGGGTTCAGTTGATTTGTAATGTTTATTTTTTCTGCCAATATTTTCTGTTTTCCCAGAGGTCTGGAAGGGTTGAAGAAGAAATTGATATGCTGCATCGCAAACTAAAGAACATAGATGATGGTTTAGCTTTTGGTGGAAAGAGGACAAAGACTGCAAGATCGCAAGGGAAAAAGGTTCAAATAACAGTCGAACAAGAAAGATCAAGGTGAACATTCTTCTTATGTCTTCTTTATACAATAGGTTTCTGGACGCTGTTCTAGTGTTGTACCTTAATTGATGCAGGATACTGGGGAACTTGGCCTGGGCTTACTTGCAGCATCATGATTATGGTTTGGCAGAACAGCATTACAGGTAAGCATTGGTCTGCATTCAGAAATAGACGCACTTCTGAAGGTAAAGATGTTCATTATCTCAATAAAAATCATTATTTTGCAGGAAAGCTCTGTCTGTGGAGCCAGATTATAACAAGCAGTGCAACTTGGCACTTTGCTTGATGCATATGAACAAAATTCCTGAAGCAAAATCTCTGCTTCAGGCTGTAAGTGATTCATGTGGAAGCACAGAGATGGATGAATCTTATGCTAAATCCTTCGAGCGTGCTGTTGAAATGCTGAATGATTTAGAGTCAGTGTCATTGTTAAAACCAGTTGAAGAGGACAGAGAAAACCAAAGATCTTTGGCATCACCTGCCATCACTGGATCCATGGACTCCAGAAGGTGGGAAAATGGAGAGAATACCACAGGATCTCATTGTGAAACCGGTTCTGAGAGCCAGAGAAATTTCTTTGAAAGCAATGAAAGTGGTCCAAAATGCATATCATCTGGACTAACAGGCAGTTCACGGTCTTCTCAACGTTCTGGAGTTGATAATGGCTGGAGGAGGAGAGATCGTTATTTTGAAAGCCCAGGTGAAAGGTCTGATTATTCTAGCAAAATGAAGGAAAATTGGACAGGTTCTGCTGGGAAAGAACTAGGTCCTGCATGCAAGAAAATGCTTACTTCTCCTGCAGCCGTGCTATACACACAACCAAGAAGAGGTTCTTGGCGATTCAGTGAAGGAGGTCAGAGAAAGGTTAGATGGGAAGAGGATACAGTTCAGAGACCGTCTGAAAATGTGTTAGCTCATACTATCCGGAATCTAGATGGAGAACTACAAGAATCAACTGATTATAAATCAGAAGCTGCATTATTAAAATCCCGATCCAGTTTGGTTTCTCCTGCTGAGAGAAATTGGAGAAGAAGGCCAGAGACTGAAGTTGCTCAAGTGAAGAGCACAGGAGTAGCAGCACTAAATCAGATTCCTCAACCTAAGATAGAAGGGCACAGGTTAAGGTGTTGTAGTGAATATGATGGTTATGCCCATAACGTGTTAAAACATGACTTGCAGCAAGCAAGCTGGAGAAGGCATGCCAAGGGAATCAGTGACCCGATAATATCTGAAACAGAAGATCAAATAATGTTGGTTGATGAGCCAAGAGAATTTGAAACTTCCATTTGCAGAGCGGAACAAGCTTCTGCGGTGAATGTTTCTGGGAAGGTGAAATCAACAGATTCTGTTGCACATAGTTGTCTTGAAAAGAACAGCTCAGTAAAATCTGCTAGTAAGAGCTGGGCAGATATGGCTGAAGAAGAAGACGACCTGAGCCCTTATTTTGATAGTTGGAATTATGAAGAATGTACTGATGAAAATCTGAATTCAAACATAGTTCATCAAAGTCTTTGTCCAAAGAGTCCTACAGTAACTATAAGCCAAAAGCTGGAAGCATTTGATCTCAGAGATGGCTCAGTTGTTTCTCCAAGGAATCCAACAGTGCGGCGTTCTTTATGTTTCGATGCCAAGAAGGGTCCTCTAATGAGGAAAAATAACAGATTGCAAGTTTTCCGGGACATAACTCCAACTCCAGATAGCCCATAGAGCTTGAATCTTGAACTCGTTCAGAAACTATATCCTTAGAGCATGAAGCACCACTTTGATCTTAAAGATTGCTAAACAGATTCAGGATGTTGTTACTCCAAGCAAATATGCCAAGAAGGATTTTCATACCAGGAAAACAAGGGTCTGCTGGTTTTTAAAACAACAATTCACTCCAGATAGCCCATAAACTTGAATCTTCAAGAAATACTGTGTATAGAAGTAATGTATTTGTGAATACGAGTGCTTGAACTGCAGTGGTCCTTTTTTTGAGCCTGTTTAATAGAAGGTCTTATTTTCTTCTACCTTATTTTGCTACATGGAGAGAGTTCCTGTAGAACCAACCCTTTTATATATATTACCTCCATCATTCATCATTTTACTACACTGTAAAGTAAAAGGTCGTTATTGAGACATGATTGTGTTCCATTAAGACATGATTGTGTTCCATTATTTAGTGGTGGTTGCTTTTCAACCCATTTATGCTATCTATTGATACACAGGTAGGAAACAAAACAAATTATGTAATAGATTGCAGAAGGTTCACTATTAAAACTTTTTTCTTCATATCATAAAATCCATCTACACTCTGGAGGAAATACAAGTAAAAACAAGATTATCAGGTAGTTGCTCAAGGTTTTCAGAGCACCAACTAATCACCCAAAAGTCACAACTATGCATGATATATCATCCATGCTTCCCCTGACTAACGCCTCTGCTATCAGCTTCTCTGCTGCTTCTTGGGCATCTTCCAAGTCTCTAATGCAATCATAAGCCTCTTGATTCGACATCACCTGCATATATAGATCTGTCAGCACTGTCCAAGCATTCGGAAAACCATCCACAGAGTTCCAAGAATGACTTAAAACATCTCTAGCAACTTTGCCAAAGTAAAACTTGTCTACCTTCCACAAGCCATCACTTGCCAGAATAAGGAACTCAACACCCTTGTCGATGATTTTAGCTATCAAATTAGGTTCAGATGTAATATGGTCTTTAAGCCTCCCATCTCCAAATGCCCTTGTCATGGCCAACTGTCCATCCACACGAGGCACACTTCCTAAAAAGTCATGTAATTAGTACTCCATAATTTCTATAACCTCCGAGAAGGAGGAAATCATTAAGGTAGATACCTGGCTTTTTGGACACAAATCCTCCTCTGCTCTCGACAAGTTCTCTCTCCTTTTGGGGCTCATGATCAACCGATAACTGCTTTGCCACTCCATTTCTACACAACACTGCCCGGGAATCGCCAACATTGGCAATAATTAGCTTTTCCTGGTCTATCAGTATTGCAGTAACTGCTGTTGAGCCGCCTCTTGAGCCAACTATTCCATCCAAAATCTCATCATCTGTGTTCTTATATGCTTTCCTGATTGCACCTTTTGGGTTCTTCCAGAAATTAGGCTGCAGTAAGATTAGCAAGAAAACATAAACTTCCAGTTAGAAAGATTCCTGAATATACGAAAGACCAGTAATATCACTGGAACTTATAGTTTTGTTCCCACCTCGTTCAAAATGTTATCAAACAGATGTGATTGCAAGTACTTAGCAACATCACGACCAGAGTGACCATCAAAAATCGCGTAGAGGCCCAAGTTATGGCCATTGATTTTTCTCTTTTCTGCTACTACGTAATCTTCCATTCCATGATCCATTTTCCCTCTAACCATATGATAACCGTGCCTAGTATGTTTACTTGAAGGCTCTTCTTCTTCTTCTTCTTCTTCTTCTTCTACTGCATCATTTTCTTCTTCAATGGAAGAGTCATCTCCAGTTTCCTCAAAAGAAATTATGCAACATAAACTATCAGGAATGGTCTAGAACTGTAAATTTCAGGTCCATCTGTAAAAGTCGATTCTAGTTGCCCGATAAAAACAACCATTAACATTGCAAAGAGAGATGAAATACTTTGAAATCTTCCGGAACTTCTCTAGATAATTCTTCTAGTGGCGTGTACCTTGTTTTCTGCAGCGGGATAATGCTCTCACACATACGATATTTGGTAAAATCATAGTTAAAAGCTTACTTCTCGTGGTGGCCATGAACATATATATATAAACAGATAACAATAACATGAACATGTACATATACCTTTGGTAAAATGGAAATCCCATCATCACTCAAGATTGATGTTTCTCTCTGCAGGTACATATATATAGATATGACACATATAGAATGGAAGACTAATTGTTGTCTGATACATGCAGATTTCAGCAAGTCATATTGATTTGAGGATTAGATCTAATATGTATATAATGGACCATTAACATGAACATATAATATTGTTACCTTCATGCTGAGAAAATTGGCCTTTTGGGTAAATATTAATACACTGTAGCTGAGAAAATTCAAGCGTATATCAATGGCTAAAGACTGGTTGCTACTTTTATATATGGTGCAGGAACTTGAAGGACACAGAAGAAGGGCAGTATACAGGTGTCTTAGATACAACAATGGAAGAGGTTGAAGACACACGTGGTGAAGGGGTGATATTTAGTAATAGAATGGCATATACATATACGTGCATGTCACCGCTTTTCTGAACTTTGCCGAGTGTCCAGAAAGCCGTCTTCTCCAACCTCTAAACTCTTCCTTTCTTCTTCTATTTTTTTTCTTTTCTTTTTCATAAAGCATTATCGTATGAAAGCTCGAAAAATACTACAAATTTCACGATTATTTATCCTAACTCTTATTCGCAATAATATATAATAATTTTATTAAATTGATTTTTAGTGTTAAAAATATTATAAATACATAAGGAATGGTCAGATAATTAATAGTAAAATATTTTTTTCAAGTTTTTGTAATGGATTGTAGAAATCTTTTTGCAAATTGAATATAAAAAAAGTTGAAAATAAAAGAATTATTTTATTGCCTAAGAGTATTGTTAATTTTCCATTCCAATGGATAGAAGATTCATCTTTTGCTTTTTCTGTCCTAATAAGTACTTCACACACACAAATTAAAGTTAAGGATAACCCTCTCCTTGAATAAATGAATCATATACTCCACCCTTATGAGGATTTTCCCTTTGTTCATGTAATTAAAAATTTAAATTTTTGATCCTATTGGTTAATGAATAAAATAAGTAACAGGAAAAAAATGGTTAATCCAGTTGGAACAATTAAGATAAATAGTAAGATAAATTAGAGCAAGGCTGTAAAATGAAAAGGGTAATTTGGTAGCTTACATCAAATATAAAGAAATGCATTACATTTACTTAGGTATAAAAGAATCATTACATCAATTCACTCAAACATATTCAAGAAGAAACAAAAACAAAAAAAAAAAGAAAGAAAGAAGGGAAATTTCAAACAATACAATTGAATTTTTTTAACTGCTCAGACATACACATGAAACACAGAAGAAGTCACACCATCATAAATTTTATGTTGTTGCCCTAGAATTTTGCTTGCAGGTAATTAACCACTTTAGTATCCAACTGAAAGGCCTTTGCAAGAATGTCATTAGAGATAGCAGGTGTAGAACCAAAAACCGCATTGGCAATGGTAATGACACCAGGATTTTGGCTGCTCAGAGCTGCGAGAGCAACAGCGTTACCACGGCCCACATTTCTCTGAAAGTGAATGAGATTGACAGGGAACACGAACACATCTCCCTTGTTTAAAACCTTTGTGATGAGTTTGTTTTCAGGGTTAGATGTTATGAATCCGACTTCAAGACTGCCTTCGACAACCGTCAGGATTTCGGAGGCACGAGGGTGCGTATGTGGTGGGTTCATGCCCCATGGTGCGTAGTCAATACGAGCTAGAGAGATGCCGAGAGTGTTAAGCCCTGGTATTTGAACAACGTTAACTGGTGTTACCCTAGACCCAACTGGATTTGATGTATTGCCTGCCAAGTGCAGTCCACTGAAGAAGAAATCATTGGCTTGGGCCATCTTGGCATCCTTGCAAGCTAAACCATTAACCAATACTGCCATAAAAAACATTACAGCAATCTACCATTTTTAGTATTTCAATCACAATAGACATGCTATATCTAGATAGAACTCTTAGAATCCAATAGACATTGGCAATATTGGTAAAATAAGCTATCAGTTAGCACTTAACAAGCTATATCAAATAATTCTTAATAAGTTTCTCTAAGTATATAAAAGATACCTGCGGCATTAGCATCCGCCACGCAGAAATCTTGAAGTGGCTTCGGATCAGAAGCAAGAACAAAGGAGACCGACACTGCCAGAAAGCCAAATAAGAAAATAACGCGAGCAGCCATTTTGATATCTGTATATATATATATATATCTCAATGAATAAGTAAAAATAAATAGCCAAAGCTCTGAAAAAGAAGTTCTTTCTTTAGGTTGAGCTGTGAAGAAATCATGCACATAATGCTTCCTATATATATATGTGTGTAGGATATGCATATATGGATGCCGACTTGCCCCTGGAAATAATTAATTACAGTATCATGTTGCTCAAAGCCGTGTTAGGACTAAGTAGCAGTGATGCAAATAATTGCTTACACTAACATATGATCAGAATATATGTCAGGCCGGCAGCGATTTGTGAAGGAATTAAGGTGGAAGGACGGACAGCAATCTTATCAAATAATTGAATGCTTAAGGATCAATTATGATCATGCATACATTAATTCCGAATAATTTTTATGTGGCAATTATATACTCAAGAATCAATTTAATTAGGGAGAGCCAGCAGCGACCCCTCCTCCTCCCCATAATTATATACATATGTGAGTTAATTTAAGAGAATTAAAATTGTGAGTAAAGTATATGAAAAGTTTTAAAATACTTTTTATTATACAAATCATATTCCTTTAGAATAAAAAGAATTGAGCGGAAATCTAGTAAAAAATACGACTACTATATTTATCAAAGATTTATATTTTATATTTTATTTTTAATTTTTTTAAAATACTTTTTATTATACAAATTATATTCTTTAGAATAAAAAGAATCGTTACATATACATTTGATAAATTCTTTTGACAATTAAAATCCAGTAAAGGAGAAATAATATATACTTCCTTCATCCTAAAAGGATGATATTCTTTTTCTTTTTTTTGTCAATCCCAGATATAGTTAATATAGTAAGCAATTGTTAAAAAAAAAAATTAATTAATATATATGTGATAGCATACAATTTAATTTTACATTTTTTTCTTATTTTGAGATTATAGTTTTTATGAAAAATTTAAAGTCTGTTTGGTACAGCCGAGCAATATAATAACCAATAACTAGTAACGAGTAACTAGTTGCTAGCTTATTTATAAATATTTTGATAAATATTTATAAGTTATTATTATTAGTATATTAAATATCTAAACCCTGTATAATTTATATAACTTTTCATTATCCGATAAATGAAAAACTTCATGTATTTCACTAAAAATACAATGCCATAAATAATTTCTTAAACTCTTAAATTAGAACATTATAAAAGATGGCAATATGTAATAAGTTGTCACTTTTACTAATTTTTAAAAATTTAAATAGAAGTACAGTTACAAATATGAAATTGCACAATTTTTTTTTAAATCTCTAATGTTATTTTGAGATAAAAATAACAAAATTATCAAACAAAATGTGATTATTAGTTAGCCAAAAGCTCTAAAGAGGAACTGATCTTATCAGCGTACCTCAACAATTAATTGGCCATGCTTTTTTAAAAGTGTTGCTAATATTGCCGAAATACTGATGCTTTTTTACCTAAGTGACGTTGTCGTAGCAAAATTAATGATGCAGTTAGCAAAGTAGCAATCTGAGTGGTAGTATCAATTGGTTTGTTTGTGGTTCATTCATGGTATTAGATATTTTCTAAGACCAAGCTCTTATTTTACCGTTAATTAAATTAAGAAATAAAATGAAAGGATATTTTTATCTAGATTTGGTGTATACATTCTAACTAATAGGAGAGTGACACGTATGGATGAGTATTTTTATATTTTGATATTGGATGATTGACACATGTTCTATTATTTAAAACTAATAAATATGTGACAATTATCTATCGGTTTGGTATATAAGTAGGGACATACACGCCAAGGCTACACAAAAATTTTTCCAAGGGTCTTTTATAATTTAAAATTTTAAAAGAGTATTTACTATGTGTAAGGATCATGTCCGACACGCTCTAAATTACTTAATCAAATTAGAAAAAATGAATATCATTTATCTCCTAAACTAGCAACACCAAATAAAGTGTAGTATTACATGACAGAGAAAATCACATAACCTAAAATTGAAAATGTCAACTTCTGCAGGGGTCCAGGTTTATGGTCATAATTAAACATTTTATATAAAATTCAGTCGTGTGACAAGATTGCTACCAATCCTTTCATTTTAATTAGTGTTCTTGATTTCATTAGCCAAATCTTAGGATAACATCAAGAATGAGTATACAAATTCCCTGCCGGCCTGACATATATTTCATAAGACATAACATCTAATATATATAGAGAGAGAGGAGAATTACTTAGTCCTAACACGGCTTTGAGCAACATGAGAATGTAATTAATTATTTCAAGAGGCAAGTCGGCATCCATATATGCATATCCTACACACACATATATATAGGAAGCATTATGTGCATGATTTCTTCACAGCTCAAGCTCAGGAAATAACTTCTTCTTTTTCCAGAGCTTCGGCTACTTAATTTTACTTATTCATTGAGATATTTAGATATCCAAATGGCTGCTCGCATTCTTTTCTTATTCGCCTCTCTAGCAGCGTCTGTCTCCTTTGCCCTTGCTTCTGATTCGAAGGCACTTCAAGATTTCTGCGTGGCGGATGCTAATGCCGCAGGTACTTTTTATATACTTAGAGAAACTTATTAAGAATTATTTGATATAGCTTGTCAAGATACGAATATTACCAATGTATATTGGATTCTAAAAGCTCTATCTAGATATAGTATGTCTATTGTGATTGAAATACTAAAAATGGTAGATTGCTGTAATGTTTTTTATGGCAGTACTGGTTAATGGTTTAGCTTGCAAGGATGCCAAGATGGCCCAAGCCAATGATTTCTCCTTCAGTGGACTGCACTTGGCAGGCAATACATCAAATCCAGTTGGGTCTAGGGTAACACCAGTTAACGTTGCTCAAATACCAGGGCTTAACACTCTCGGCATCTCCCTAGCTCGTATTGACTACGCACCATGGGGCATCAATCCACCACATACGCACCCTCGTGCCTCCGAAATCCTGACGGTTGTCGAAGGCCGTCTTGAAGTCGGATTCATAACATCTAACCCTGAAAACAAACTCATCACAAAGGTTTTAAACAAGGGAGATGTGTTTGTGTTCCCTGTCAATCTCATTCACTTTCAGAGAAATGTGGGCCGTGGTAACGCTGTTGCTCTCGCAGCTCTGAGCAGCCAAAATCCTGGTGTCATTACCATTGCCAATGCGGTTTTTGGTTCTACACCTGCTATCTCTAATGACATTCTTGCAAAGGCCTTTCAGTTGGATACTAAAGTGGTTAATTACCTGCAAGCAAAATTCTAGGGCAACAACATAAAATTTATGATGGTGCGACTTCTTTTGTGTTTCATGTGTATGTCTGAGCAGTTAAAAATTTCAATTGTATTGTTTGAAATTTCCCTTCTTCTTTTTTTTTTTCTTTGTTTCTTCTTGAATATGTTTGAGAGTGAATTGATGTAATGATTCTTTTACACCTAAGTAAATGTAATGCATTTCTTTATATTTTATATAAGCTACAAAATTACCCTTCTCAATAGCAGCCTTGATAGTCATTTGTTTAATTATTCCAGCTATATTACAAAATATTTTCCTGTTACTTCTATTAATTATATCGGACGTGCTAAAAATTTATAATTTCATTGATTACAATATTAAGAGTGATTTTTTTCTAATTTAAAGTTTTTAATATATATATATAACTCTAATAGATAAGATTTTAAGTCTATCTTTATCTCCATCAAATACTATCTCATAAATAACTTTTAATATAAATCATAATAATTATACAAAATAACTAAATTGTCCACTTGGGCTATATAATCTTTGGTCAGGCCTTACAAATAGCAGTCTATATATTTTAATCTTGGGTCTTAACACGAACATGTCCAATTAAGCTTCTTTTCGAGTATTTAGCTCCATATTTTTCTCTTTTGGCTATTACTATCTGAAATAGACAATTAAGGTTAAGTGAGGTAAAAACATATAATTTTACCATATTATATATAAAAATATATGATTAAAACTCTAAAATACCCTTACATATTTATATATAATTTGGACAAGTCATTTATACAAAAACAAAAAAAAAAACAAAAAAAAGAGAGCGGTGCTAATACTAGAATAGTAACTTTTGGAAGCCATAACTGAAAACTATCTACTACTTTAGGAAAAGATTGTATCATTGGATTAATAAAAATAGACTGAATTGGTAGTTTTTACCATATATCATGTACCTTAAATAATTCTGGTCCTCGTTATGGTGAATTGCTTACTATTCAAGATGAGCTTATTCTTGCTAATTAAAGAATGTGGGATTAGAGGTTTGATAGTGGAAAATAATTGGGTTGATGATGTTAATTTGATTCATAATCATGATTCATTATTGGAGGATGCATTGTTCGTTGAGAATATTAGAAGGTTGGAGTTTTGAGCTTTAATGTTGTTGGTAGAAAAGCTAATTTAGTGGCTTATGATGAATTAACTCAACTTATCACTACAATTTCCATTGCTAGAGAATTCATTGAGAATAATTGTCTTTTTTGGCCCCCTAAATTTTTTTTGGTTTAGATTTGAGAACTCATTAAACTTATTTTTTGTTTGTACATTGTTTTTGCTTTATGATATTTTATCCCATTAAAGTAAGCTTGAATAAAGAATTGTATTTGATCTTTTATGATAAAATTCTCTGTTTTTTTTTTAAAGGGTTTAAGCCGACCATACCATCTTTACTGTGGAGGAACCTACATATGAAAGAAGAACCGATCATATGTGGAAAGCCTTCCCAAGGCTTGCTGCCTATGCTCATCACTCCGAAGGCTAGGTTCAAGGACTGGTCGAGTGGCTACACTCCTCTGGCACGCCCTAACCGAGCGGTCCTCGCCTGCACAAGCAGGTTTGGAATCCTTATTCTCTTCAAAGCTTTAATGCATCCTTATTCTCTTCAAAGCTTTAATGCTTATTAAACTGTCAAGAATCTTAACATAATTCTAATAGAGCCATTCCTATATAGCATAACTAAATTATATTCACTCCCATTCACCAATATAAAAAAAAAAAAGCATATAATTAATGTATTTTATTCTAAAAATACAAAACTACTCATGTATAATTGTAACATGAATGTCATGTCGAACTATTAGTTTGAACATTTGATTTGTCTTGCCTTGTGGAAGTGAGATATACCATGTCTCTCTCATTAACTTGTTTGTTAGCTTTCTTTTTTATTTATTATTTAAATAAATAATAATTAGTTAAATTACTAAAATTCTTATGCAACACATCCGGACAAAATACTAATATATTTGTGTATATCTATTAATGAAAATAAAATAAACTACATAATAGTTAGTGGACACCTATAAATGCGTAAATGGATCAATTATTTTCTAGTTTTGATCATTGAAACAAGAATAAAAAAATATATGTTTATTGTATTTACTTATAAATTTTCTAATTTTTAATATGGATAATCTTATTCATATCAGAAAGGTATATTCAAGAGAATGAGAATTCGTAGTTAGCTTTACACTACAAATGTACCCAAATCTTCCAGCTCGAGGAACAATGATATATAGAAATTGTGAAAATTTGTGAGGTCGCAGTTTATATACACAGTTTTCATGCCAGAATTAGAAATAATTAATAATAGACAAATTCATTCGTTGCAAAAATGAGCAACTCAGCCACTGATTCTCAAGGGAATACATAACGGAAACAACCCAAACTTTTACACTCTGAGAAACACATAAAAAGGAAAAAAAGTTTTGAAGATCAATTGATCCTTACATAGGTGCAAACACATAATTAAATTAATGATTGTCTAAAAGAATCAGAACTTGGCTTGCATTTGATAAATTACATTCCTGTCCACTTGGAAAGCCTTTCCAAGAATATCACTAGAAATGTCAGGATCTGATCCAAACACTGCATTGGCAATAGTAATCACACCAGGGTTTTGGCTACTGAGAGCAGCAACGGCTACAGCATTACCATTTCCAACATTTCTCTGGAAGTGGACAAGACCGACAGGGAATACAAACAAATCACCTTTGTTAAGCACTTTTGTAATAAGCCTGTTTTCTGGGTTAGAAGTCACAAACCCTACTTCAAGACAACCTTCCATAACAGTCAAGATTTCAGTAGCCCTTGGATGTGTGTGTGGTGGGTTAATACCCCATGGTGCAAAATCTATACGAGCCATAGATATCCCAAGTGTGTTTAGTCCTGGCAATTGGGCTGCTGTAACTGGAGTCACCTTTGAACCTACAGGGTTCGTTGTGTTGCCTGTTATGTGAAGACCACTGAAGGAGAAATCACTTGCTTGAACCTGCTTTGGGTCCTTGCATGCCAAGCCATTCACTACTACTGCCAAGTAAGAAACATAACTATGATTAGATTTAAAGCTTTGATGTATCATATAATAAGCTGATAAGAGTCGTGCATTCAGTACGTACCTGGCTTGCTGGGGTCAGCCACACAGAAATCTTGAAGAGGACTGTGATCGGCCAATGCAAGAGAGCAAGTTAAGGCAGCAACAAGCCCTAACAGGATAAATTTAGAAGCCATTTAAAAAGTACCCAACTGAAAGCTTTAACTTGTCAAGTATAATAGCAGTGGATAATTTGAATGTTTCTGCAAAATGTGATGATTTGCTTTTATAGAGAGAGTGAGAGAGAGAGAAAGGCGAGACAGCCGTCCACCGCGTTGAAGGATTCATAATCTTCTTGTCGTGTCCTAAAGTGTGTATGACAACTTGACAAGTGCAAGTGCCGATTCTCTTACAAATTTGTTTAATGAAATATTGCTTTCAAAGATTGAAGATTACGTACATTTAAGAGTGTGATTATTTAATTAAAGTACTGCAAAAATATATATGATTGAATTGGTCTATTTGATAATTATTTATGATATTTTCTTGACGGACACTAATTAAACAGGAATCATTGTTGTCACCATCTAATCTTTAGGGATATTCTAGGAAAGAAATCAAAGAAAGCAAAACTTTGCAGTCTTATGTAGCTAATGGATTTTATGGAGAAGAGTAATGATACCCTTTTTGCTTTGAAAAAGACTGATGGATTTTAGATTTCGATTCAGAAGGATTTGGACCTTCTCAATTCAGTCCTAATTTTAATTTTTAATCCTTCATCTCACAAAAATTGGTATTAGTGGATGAATTTTGAAGAACAGACTCCAGCTTCCTGTAAGTAAATGTTGCACTAGATTGTGCAGGGCCACTATGGCACTAATCAGGTTGATACTGCGTTTGGGAACTGATTTTGATTTTTAACTTTTTCAGCTAAAATATAGTATGTTATTTTATTTTATTTTTTTACTAGTGAAACGGAAGTTTGACAATCAATAATAGCGACTCTTACTAATATAATTATATGAATTTTTTTTATGTGGAATGTTCAAATGGTCATAACTAGTTTAAAATGAAATTTAAACTCGTCACTGCAGCACCAATCTTAAAACTAAATTAAAAAAAAAGAAAATCAACCATGATTTGTGGGTCTTATAATAGGCATAATGCTTCAATAAATTGTTCTTCTAGAATTCTAACTAGATACTTATAGTTTAATGAAAGCACTTCAATTAATAAGCTTCCATTTTAAATGGTAAAAAAATAAAATATCTTTAAATATTTTTTTTTCAAAACAATTATTTAATAAATTACATATTTTAATTGTATTATTTTTAAAATAATTATTTAATAAATGACATATTTTAAATGTTTTATATTTATATCTTTTAAGAAAATGAAATTCTAAATAAACATTTTAGCTTAATATATATATTTAAATTATTTTATTGATATACTTAGGTCTAGTTCAAGTGTCAAGACCGTAAGAGGTAATACTCTTATATTGTATAGTTCACAGTCTATTGGCTCTTTTTTTAGAGTATCATTTCTTGGTATTAAAAGAAAACATATTTGTTATATATGATAATTTTAATGGTTATATCATAAAATTAACCTAATCCACTAATAAAATAATTTTATTTCATACTATTAGTAAATACAGAAATATATTAGATTAATAGATTTTCTCTATTAATGTAAACTTAATTATAAAATATATTTTTTAAAAACTTTTTAATCTAAATAAGGAAGTAGTTTTTTTTCTGCTCTAATCCAAGAGGATGGGAAGAAATTTAAGAGCGTGTAGATGAGATGGTAATGGTTTCTTCTATCTTAACTAAGGTCTCGAATTCAAACTTTGAGTATATAGCTGTATTAAAATTTTTAAAGAAGTATTTTGTCACCCGTAAAAATCTTGTCCAGTATGCTTTGGATTAAATCTAGATATTCAGAGATGAAAGAAGAGAATGGGAAGGAAACAAAGATTGTTTAAATTTCAAAGTTAGTTATGAGCCCAAGACATTCCAGCTTGAGAAACAATGATCTGCATACACATTTGTTATGTCCAAAATGAGAGATAGATAAGAAATAATAATAGACAAATTCATTACAAATCATCAACTGATTCTCAAGTGAATACACATGAAACAAACCAGACTATTACACTCTGAAAAGCACATTGAAAAATTCTGAAGATCAATGATCCTTTGACATAGGTGCGCCAACCCGATTAATGATTGACTAAAAGGATTAGAACTTAGCTTGGATCTTATAGATCACGTTCTTGTCAACTTGGAAAGCCTTTCCAAGAATATCACTAGCAATCTGAGGATTGGATCCAAAAACTGCATTGGCAATAGTAATAACACCAGGGTTTTGGCTACTGAGAGCAGCAATGGCTACAGCATTACCGTTTTCAACATTTCTCTGGTAGTGGACAAGACCGACAGGGAACACAAACGCATCACCTTTTTTAAGCACTTTCGTAATAAGCCTGTTTTCTGGGTTAGAAGTCACAAACCCTACTTCGAGACTACCTTCCACAACAGTCAATATTTCAGTAGCCCTTGGATGTGTGTGTGGAGGGTTAATACCCCATGGTGCAAAATCTACACGAGCCATGGATATCCCAAGTGTGTTTAGTCCTGGCAATTGGACTGCTGTAACTGGAGTCACCTTTGAACCTACAGGGTTCGTTGTGTTGCCTGTTATGTGAAGACCGCTAAAGGAAAAATCACTTGCTTGAACCTGCTTTGGGTCCTTGCACGCCAAAGCATTCACTAGAACTGCCAGTGAGAAATTAACATATCCACAACAATCATTATTAGATTAAACCTTTCAGGTATTATATAATAAATTGTAACATTCATGCATTTCACTACGTACCTGACTTGCTGGGGTCAGCCACACAGAAATCTTGAAGAGGACTGAGATCAGCCAGGGCAAGAGAGCAAGTTAAGGCAGCAATAAGCCCTGACAGGATAGTTTCAAGAGCCATTTCAAAGTGTACCCAAGTGAAAGCTTCAACTTGTCAAGAAAAGGGTTTAACAGTAGTGGACAATTAGAATCTTTCTGGAAAATGTGATGATCTGCCTTTTATAGAGAGTGTGAGAGAGAGGCAGCCGTCCACTGCGTTGCAGGATTCATAACCTTTTTCTTGTCTTGTGCAGATGAGAAGAAAGTGTATTGCCTGTATATTCTTTTACAAATTTGTCTAATTAATTGCTTTCAAGACTGAAGATTACGTTTACAAGTGAAGTTTCTTCATCAGAAAAACTATGAAATATGATTGACTCGGTCTAGTTTGATGATTCTTTAATTTGTTGGTGGACACTAGTTAATAAGGAATCTTTGTTGTCACCTTGCAATCTTGAAGGAAAAAAGAAAAAGAAAACACAAATGGAAAAGAACAGAGAAAGCTTGTGGATTTAATGGTACCTTGATGGTGACTTGGGCATAATTGGGGTATTAGTGATTCAGAAGTATTTTCCAGATCCCTTAATTGAGTTCTATTTTCAAAATTTCATGCATTGAATTTTATGGATGGAAATTTGCAGAAATTTTTTTCTGGAAAAAGAGCATGTGATGTTAAGTAAATGTTGCATTCGTTTGCGCAGGGCCACTAACCCGTTTGGCATTGCATTTCCTAAAGTAAAGCATCTCCACATATGCTTTTCTCCAAACCAAGCCTCCTGAAAAAAATTTCTGATTGGGTTGCAACTAGAGGCAAATGTCATCAAGGCTAAGAATATATCTCATCATCAGTGGTGGAGTTGGATTAAATTTAAGAAGCAAAATCGAATTTTAAAATATATAAATACATATTAATAACCTTCTTATAAAATTTATTCCACTTAGTGGAAACCATGGCCACCTTCGGTCCTTCTAACTTCGCCGGTGGATAAATGGCATCAATTACTTTGATCTTGGCATCAATATCATTATAGTGAAAGTGAAACAGGAAGCAGTATTTTAACCAAGAAACAAAATGCCAACATTATTTAGCCAGATTGTTACCTTTAAGATATTGAAAAAAGCTACAAAGAAAATTCTGGACAAAATTAACATTTCAATTCGTTTTTATTTACTAGATACAAACATACATCACTGCAATTAAAAACAAAAACAGTCACAAAAAGACCCATCTTTGGTACACCCCATACACATCAACATGTCAATCTCCTTTGACCCTTGAGACATCAATCAATATACATATATAATCACTCACAACAAAGAGCCAACAAGATACAGACTTCAGAAGAACTGAAAAAACGAAAAGGAAAAAAAAAGACAGATGTCATATTTCCTCCCCTTCTTCCTCCTCGTACTCCTCATCATCAGCGGTTGCATCCTGATACTGCTGGTACTCGGCCACCAGATCATTCATGTTGCTCTCAGCCTCAGTAAATTCCATTTCATCCATACCCTCACCAGTGTACCAGTGCAAGAAAGCCTTGCGCCTGAACATTGCTGTGAATTGCTCGCTGACACGCCTGAACATTTCCTGGATGGATGTCGAATTCCCAATAAAAGTAGATGCCATCTTGAGACCCTTTGGTGGGATGTCACAGACGCTAGACTTGACGTTGTTGGGGATCCACTCAACAAAGTATGAAGAGTTCTTGTTCTGGACATTTATCATTTGCTCATCAACTTCTTTAGTGCTCATTTTACCGCGGAACATTGCTGAAGCAGTTAGATAGCGGCCATGTCGTGGGTCAGCGGCACACATCATGTTCTTGGCATCCCACATCTGCTGGGTCAGTTCTGGCACAGTCAGAGCCCTGTACTGTTGTGATCCTCTGGAAGTCAAGGGTGCAAACCCAACCATGAAGAAGTGGAGGCGAGGGAATGGGATAAGGTTAACTGCAAGCTTGCGAAGATCAGAGTTTAGCTGTCCAGGGAACCGGAGGCAGCAGGTAACACCACTCATGGTAGCAGATATAAGGTGGTTAAGATCACCAACTGGGACATGGAAAAACCAAAATAACGAAATGATCAGATCATGTTTCTTCTGAAACTCTGCGTCATATATACTTCCATGGGCATTAGTTAACACGTCTTGTCATATGCAAATAGATAATATGAATGTATATGCCAGGTGTGCATCTGATTTAAAATTGGACGAGATATTTACTAAAAGCAGCTGCAGAATACAATCAATGCTGTATCTATTTGTGGGACATAAAGGAGTCTAGATATATAAGTGTAGGAGTGTGTATGTCTGTGCTATAGAGACAGAGAAAGAGCAAACCATATGAAAGTTAATCACCAATAAGGAACAAGACTACAGACAACACATCCACTTTTAACCATCACTGAAAAAACTCAGAACCTACAGTAGCCACAACCACACATCTTAGCTATCTATGCATACAGGATACCAAACAGGTAGGTACACCATCTTATCCTGCTTTGATTAATTTTCAATTTCAACCTTCAAGAGGAAGACAAATTTGTAAATAACTAAATCCACAAACCAAGTAGATCATAACTCAAAGATATTCTGAATGAGTAAGGTTTATGATTTAACTTACAAGTTGGAGTAGCGAGCTTGAGAGTGCGGAAGCAGATGTCATATAATGCCTCATTGTCCAAGACCATACATTCATCAGCATTTTCCACAAGCTGATGAACAGAAAGAGTGGCATTGTACGGCTCAACAACTGTGTCAGACACCTTTGGAGAAGGAAAGACAGAAAATGTCAACATCATGCGATCAGGATACTCCTCCCTGATCTTAGAAATAAGAAGAGTTCCCATGCCAGAACCAGTGCCTCCACCCAGTGAGTGACAAACCTGAAATCCTGTTTTAAAATATAATCAATAATACTTGAAACAGAGAGGAAAAAATAAAACTACAGCAATGATTGGCTGAAAAGTAAATCTAGAGAAATAAAACTGTCAAAATCTACTGCTACATGATTGTTTGAGATGACACTTTTGGATTACCATGCAACAATGATGGTCAAATTGAATGGCTTAGAATATTGCACCAAATGAATTCAATTATAATAGCAACATAAGAACCAGAATTATGAAAAGATAAAGAATACCAATTTCACCACAAAACATTAGATTATAGTTTAAGACTCAGTGTTATTCCAGATAACTTAAGCCCCAGCTTCCTCCACATTTATCATCAATGCAAAATCCAAGAGTCAAACATAGCATCACAAGAACTTTAAACCTTGCATCACAGCTAAATGTGTGGAATCTCACGTAGAATCTACATTTAAGACTTGTGTATATATTTAACTTTCATGCGCTGAAGAGTGAATTTGTACTTCAGAACAGCTAGCGAATATTTGTAAACACCATATACAAATTATTAAACAATAAAAATTAAGATTACCTGCTTTTGGGAACTCCTGAAATAGCCATTAGAAATTGAAACAAAGAGAAAATACAGCAAAAACTCCAAACCAATCTAGAGGTAAAAGTTATTATGCATAAAGAACCATTTTCCAAAAGGATAGTTACCAGACAATGAATCAAATGAGAAGCAAAATTCAAAAAGGAAAAACAGAGCAAATAACGTGAATCCTAATCATATTGATATATAAGAGTATCATAACACCAGTTCAATACCCATTTATCTACATAAACATTTCTTTTCCCTAAGTAAAAAAATGAAGAAATTCTAACATTTCATTAAAACCTCAAAATCAAATCAAATCAAACAAAAGAAACGAATATCTAACACCACAATAAATCCAGGCAGGAACAAAATCCATAAATTGTATCAAAAGGGTATCATTTAAGATTTATTAAAAAATTAATCCCAAATATGAACAAAATTCAGAAAAGAGGAAGCCATATAAGAAAACACAAACCCAACGCGAGAACAAATCAATAATAACAGTCCGAAAGAAACAACTCACATCAAGAACACTAAAAACCCATAAATAAAAAGCTAAAGTTTATTCAATTACCCTGCAAGCAATCACAATTCTCAGCTTCTTTCCTGACAACATCGAGAACAGAATCAATCAATTCAGCTCCTTCAGTGTAATGTCCTTTAGCCCAATTATTACCAGCACCAGATTGACCAAAAACAAAATTATCAGGTCTAAAGATCTGACCAAAAGGACCAGATCTAACTGAGTCCATAGTGCCAGGTTCCAAATCCATAAGAACGGCACGGGGCACATATCTACCACCACTTGCCTCATTATAATACACATTAATTCTTTCAAGTTGGAGATCTGAATCTCCACTGTACTTTCCCGTATGGTCAATTCCATGCTCGTCGCATATCACTTCCCAGAATTTAGCTCCGATTTGGTTCCCGCATTGCCCACCTTGGATGTGAAGAATTTCTCTCATATTGTATTTTTCTTTTCTTGGGAAGTCTGTTCTTTTTTCTTTCTTTCTCCTAGAAAAGCGAGGGGAATGTTTCTATTGGAGGGATCTAAAGGAAATTGAAGGGAAAATGGAAATGGGCGAAGTAGGGAAAGAGATGATTTGTGGGTCTGTGAATATTAAAATAAAAACGTAGGTTTTTTTGTTGGTTTCTAATTTTGATGGGTGTGTTTGTGATTCTTAATATTTTCTATGGATTGAATTGTAAATTGAAGGATTCCTAAAGGACGCAGAAGTAAAGTGGACCAAATTGTTTAAAGTTAGTTTTGATGGTTTTGTGGATAGGGATTTGTAATAATAGGGATCTCAAAAGGACAATAATGTTTGGATTAATTTTTGTAGTTCTATGATGAGTTTTTTATTTTTTATTTTATTAATAAATTTTTATTCGTTATTTGGTTAAATTTAATAAATTTAATAACTCAAAATATTCAGTATCATATAATCCTTAATCAACGGTCAATTATTTATGTGTTATTTTTTTTAATAAAAATATTTTATTACTAAAAATGCTAAAATATTTTAAAAATATTTATTTAAGTTTAGTATATATATTAAAATTAATAAGAATAATACATATATACGAGTGTTTTATATTTTAATATCAAATAATTCACACATATTTTATTACTTATTAATATCTATTAGTTTGGCAACAAGCAAATTGGCAAGAGGATATGAATCAATGGAGAGACTTTCAATCAAGGGACTGGCCCAGAACAATACAATCAAGAATCAATCAAAACATCTGTAGGTGCACCAAGCAACGAGTGAATATTACCATATTTGACTCTAAAAGCAACTCATGCATAATGCATTTAGTAGATGCTTTGTCCCTACTAAATTTTTAAATTTAATATTCAATAACATACTTAACAATCTTTTTATTTATTTTCTTGGATATCTTGAAAATGGATTTCTTTAGTTGATTCGTTATATTAGCAATTGTCAACTTACAAATAACTTATCCTACTAAATAAATAAGAGGAATTTATTTTTAAATTTTTTTTCAAATTATATACTTAAAAATAAAAACCCATATGCTTAAAATTAAAAATTTTTATTATTAATTTGACGAACCAATTAAAAATATCTTATTTTTAATGTCACATTAACAATAATAAAATTAAAAAGTACTAAACATTTCAAATTGAAATAGAAAATAAAAATACTGGTATCAAAAATAATAATTAAGATATTAGTACAAATTGAATACTAAGTTCAAAGATGTGATACCAATATCCGCATTATTAAGACAGTTGTAGGGTCCACCAAAGAAACAAGCCCTGGAACTCCCTTACTGAGCTTTCCTTCATGATCACAGACCAGTATAATTGTAGCACCTCGGCTTTCTTGCTTATCAAAAGCACCGTCAAAAGTCACATTTATGGAGGCTGCCATTGCTTGCTAGGATGTCGGCCTTGGTGTTAATTAAGTTGATCACGTTTTGGTTCATGGGACTGCTAAAGTAACATTGAAATCTTTATGGTATGGGGCTGCCTACCCGTTCAACTATATGCTCACAAGACCAGCTATCGTGCTATAAAAGATGAAGCATTTGGGTCCCCATCAAATTTTTATTTATTTTTTATTTGAAATATTAAGTTTTAATTGTATTTCTTTAGTATCTAAATTTCGATTATAATATTATTGAGATATAAATTTAGAAAATTTATTATCTATATGAAAATATGAAAACTATACGACACCCGTTTAATAATATCTTACTCAACTAAATCATAAATGTCACTAATTCTATTCGTTTCGTACTTAAAATATTGATCACCTTTTGGACAATTAACTACATTTCGAGTTTTTCAGATAGCCCGAACTCTTGAAGAAGGTGCTGCCAGCAATGGAGAAAGGAATTCCCTTGCAAGGTATGCATGGACAAATTTAAATTCGACAAGAACCATAAACATACCAGTTGACAGGGCAAGAACAAGTGGGGAAGTAGTTTCGACACCACCGCATCTTTTACAAACGCCATCTCCATGGATAGTCCTCCAAACAAAGCTTCACCCACCGCCGGCAACCCTTCCCGGAGAAGTCTCCAAAAGAAAATTATTAATTTTGGGTGGTACTCCTCTAGTATTCCAGGCCATTTTTTGCCAAGAGAATCGAGTGTCCGAGAAAGAATTTTCTTCAACCTCCAATTGACCGTCACTTGAATATTTTTTAGCAATAAAGTAGCTGGTCTTGACCCAGTTTCGAGAAATGCCCCACAGTGCTCTCAGGCTCCAGTGTGCCAATAATTCTCACATCTGTAGGAGTAAAAATAAAAATAGTATACACCGAGTCTCTTTTCCAAGTGACTGCTAGCTTGGTTTCAGTCTAACACAGATTGTTTACACCAAAACTCTTCTCTAATTCCGGTGCAATTCTTATAATATGCACCTCGGATCACTTTAGCAGGTTATACGTGCGGGGACATCAGTCTCCGCTTTTTTTTTCTTATAATTACGATAAAATAAATTACAGCACTAATATTATATTAAAAACTTTATATTTATAAAAATTAGACTTTTACTCGGACGTTTATACGATTGTCATAAATTATTTTTATTTTAAATAATAATTTAAATTGAATTTATAAATAAAATCAAATATATTTTTTTATTATTTATAATATTTTTAAAAATAATAATAAATTAAATATTATTTGATGTCATTTGTAAATATATATTCTTATATTATATTTTTTTTGAGACAAATATCTGATGTGTATTTATTTTAATACATGAAATTTTTATTTTTTAAATTATGATAAATTAAATTTTAAAATTAAATTTTAAAATTAAATATTATATTAAAAATAATATATCGAATGAATTTTTATTTGTTAACGAGAATCAGTTATTTATCTGTCATTATCGACCGTAATTATTTTGATTATAAATAATAATATAAATTAAATTTATATATAAAATTAAATATAATTTTTATATTTTATAATTATTTAAAATATTTCAAAATAATAATAAATTAAATATTTCTAATGTCTTTGTTATTTGTTTTGTATTTTGAGATTATATCAATACAATAATATAAAAATTATCAATAGATTAATAAAAATATTACAAAATTATACATAAACTACAATTTTATGTGTGAATAATAAGTATACTTGTCAAAATAAAAATTATATATATCATCATATAGTAACACATGTCAAAAAGTTTCTATTAGACCAAATACAGATTAATTTCTTTTGTTCATTTACATGCAGTAAAAATGTTCATTTTCAATATGTATAATATTCATTAGATGTAATATTCTATAATAATTAATTTTATTTATATTTAAATATTTATTATTTGTGAACTTAATATTTATTACTGTTAATGTTCATGTTTGTTTTGTTTCATATACTATTCATTACTGTTAATATTAATATTTATTATCTAATACTACAATTTCTATTGTCTGTATATATAATGTTTATCAATATTTTCAAATAAGAATACTGATTATTTATAAAAGAAATTTATTATTTTTGTGATGCATATTGAAAAAATTTATTATTGATATGAACATTCATCATTTATAAGGATAATATTCATTAGTTTATTAATGAATATTTGTCATTAATAAAAATTATATTCAAAGCAATAGATAATTGATATATATTCATTAATATTAAACAATGGAGTATGTATTAATCATTTAATATTAAAATATAAAACATTCATATATCTATATTAATTTTATATATTGTAATGTAAATGGGAATCAAGCATCTTCAGTATAATTCTGCATATCAAATTACAGGATTTTTATAAAGTAATTCGAGCCAAATTGGAACAACATTAGATCCTAACTTCAATTCTGCACCAAGTTCTAAAATTTAGAACTTAAATGATGATAATCCAGCTTTAATTTTATAATTTAAATTAAAACTTAATAAATTACTTGAAACATCTCAATTTGGCTTAATCACTTTTATAAATATTGAACTTGAATAATAAAAACATTAAATATAACATAAATTTACTAGCCATATGTATTACACTAGTCATTTGCCCCTGTTACTGCATGGCTGTTATTAATTTTATAACATAAATTTTTTAGCTTAGTATTTAATATTTTTTATAATTAAATCACATGAAGATAATTTTTTGTTCCTTAATTTTATAAATTATCTAGTTTATCTAATATTAATCTTTTATTGAAAATAAATTTTACAATATGTGTCGATAGTTAATACTTGCAAAATTTATCATATATCTTTTCTGGATTAATTTTCTATCATATGCTTATATAAATAATATGAAATATGAAATTATCTATTAATATTTTTTATTTATTCTATTAGACGGTTAAGTTTTTTATATCTCTTGAATTTATTTTAAGTAAAAATGTTCTAAATTTGTAGATTTTTAGTTCTACTTAATATCTTTTTAACTTTCATATGTGGATTTTTCTTTTTAGTTAATATCTTTTTAATTTTTAGTTAATTCTTCATTAATCAAGAATTTAATAATACATCAAACAAGAGTATATCCAAGCCACCTTACCCAAAGAATGAGCGACTCCATTATTGACTTTCACTTTCACATATGGATTTAATTACTTTTTTACTACTTACTTCATCAATCTAATAAGTCTTTCTACATGTCATGGATTTCTTTTATATAATTGTATTCATATGTAAATTATTAGAGTTTCTGCTATTTTATCTTATTTTTTCACATGTATATATGTTTAAAATATATATTTTTTAGAAGCGAGCAAAGCCGAAATTGACCGGTTCAATTATATTTATATTTTATTCGAATCATTTTAATAAAGAATAAATAGAATAATATTTTAGTTCAACTCGATTTTTGCTAGAAAAGATTTAGCTATAATGATTGTAACTGAACCGATCTAAATTTCTATAAACATCTAAATTTACAATTTATTTATTTATATAAGTTATTATTTAGCTTTCAAATATATTTATTTGTATATTTAAATATTTTATTATCATTGTTGGTTTTGAATAAATATTTTTATATAAATATTTTATAGTTCAAATTATTAAAAAAGTTTAGAAGTCCAAAACGGTAAATTGAATCAAATTGAATTTTCAATTTGATAATAAATATTGGCTTGGTTTAGTTAATAAAATTAAATTTTGATTATTTGGGTTTTAGTCAAAACCAAAAAACTGAAGGAATTGTAATTCATCCCTTTTTTCTTGAGGAGAAACTATAATAATTTTATGATTACATAATAACTAAAATAAGTATTAATTCTTATCATAATAATTTTTATATAAATATTATTTAAAATAAATCATTTATTTTCATCATATCTGCTAATAATTTATTATTGCATAAAATATTAAAAATATAATTTAAGATGTTATGTTTTAGATTAAAATTATTGTCTAATTATAAAAATAATTTATTAGTTAATATAATATTAAAATATAATTAATATAATATTTTTAAAATATAATTAAAAGTAAGGTAAACAAATAAATATATGTATTAAAATAAAAAATTTATGCGTCAAAAATTAAATATATATATTAAAAAATCTAAGTTTTAAAAGAAAATATATATATAAAGAGATATATATATATATATATATTTTTTATTTTACAATTTATAGTGTGATTAGCGCGTGGATATTAAATCTAATTATTTGTTCTATTTTTATTTTTAAAATAAGATCAAATTATTCATAGTTTTGAAACTAAATTTAAAAATGTTAGAAAAAAGGAAACTGAGACAATATATTTGATTGTCGGTAATACATAGACAGCCTCAAAATAAGGTAAAAAAAAATTGGTTAAAAGTTAAAACTTAAAAAAAAAAAAAAAAGAAAATTAACTGCAGTTAAAAGTTCACTTGATGGGTTAAAATTTCACAGGGATTCAAACATAAAAGTTGTTCAAAAGAATTGGACACGGGAGTGTATTTGGTTGATTGCAGATTGCACGCATCATGTGAGTGGTAATGATTTGGACATGTGACTTTCTATTGTCAAGACTGTACGAGGTATTTATCCTTTGACTAATGCCCTTTCGTTTTAGTAGCCTAATCATTTTCTAAACTATTATTTTGTTCTTTTTTTTTATATATATATTTTTTGTTTATATCAAATTAAAGAAGGAATAATACTTTAAGAATTTCTTTTTCATTTTTTTTTATATTTTTCAGTGTTATTTTGATTTTTGAAAGGGTCGATGGATCGCAGATTATATAATAAAAAATAAATATTTTTGATACTCCAGCTATGAATTAAATATTTTTTAATAAATTTTATAATAGTATTGTCAATTAATTCTAATTTAAATAATAAAAATAATATATTAATAGATGAAGAGACTATAATAAAATTCTTAAATATATAAAATGATTTAATTATTTTTAATATATTGCATCAAATTTTACACCTACTTAATAAATATATTAAATTTTATAACTATTTTATATATTACACAAATTAGTTAGAAAATTTTATGGACTGAATATTCATATTTATAATCATCTAAGTTCATCAATTTTTATAATTAATGAATAATAAAAATCAAGACACTAAAAGTTACCAAAAGGGGGAATCATTTGAAAAAGAAAAAGAAAGAATAAACTTTAGACAAGTATGAGAAAGAGTAGCATTTTTACTGTGGGATGCTTTCATCTCAAAAGGTAAAAAAAGATAAAAAAAAAAAAAAAAAAAAGAAATATGCAACATAAATTGGGTCAAGCATCATGAGTGCCACGTGCTTCTCAATTTCAATGTTTAATTCATTTTAACTTCAACTTCACATTACCTCTATTCTTTTTTTATTAATTTTTTTTTTCTCTTCAAAACAGTAATTTATAGCAAAAAAAAAAAAAGCAAATATTTTTTGTTCAGAAATTAGCTGTTAAATAGTGGAATTATCACTAAAGAAAGTATAATACAGAGGTGAATTTATAGTCCAAAATTAGTAAAAAAAGCTAAAATAAATAAATATTAAGACATATTTATCCAGTCTTGAAGTCAGTTCTTCTCCAGCTGTGTATTCTATTTTCATTCCTTTTTAACCATATTTTACCCATTTCTTATTTAAAAACAACAGAAAAAGAAAAAAAAAAGAAAAAGCTATAAATAAATAAGTAAAAAAGAAAATAACAATGAGATAACTAATACTATTTAATTAATTACTATTAATAAATATTAGATTATTCGGCTATTTATTTAATTATAAAAAAGGGACATACTTATAAATTAAAATATTTTTTAAAACATCTTCATTAAACTAATAACCAAAAAAAACAAATCATAAGAAAGAAAAAAGGGAAAAAAAGAAAAGAAGAAGAAGAGAAGATCTCTTTCTTGCAATTTCCAAATTGTTTCCTGCTTTCAAGTTTCAACAACCTCCTACCAGCTCAACACGCGCCTTGCAGTTATAATCATTATTATTTTTTCGTGTTCTTTTTATTAGGGTTCTTTAATTGGATCACACATCTCCTCTCCTTTTCTTTTAACTTCGCTAGCGATTTTAAAACTTTTTTGCCTCAATTGAGTTCTTGATTGTACAGTGGATTCTTGGTTTTTTTTCTTTTTTCTTTTTTGTTCAAATTCTTGAATCCAAGAATCAAGAATGCCATTACCATGGAAAAAATCCAGAGTTTCAAGAATTTCTCGTATTGTTGCGGATCTTCAGCCACCAAAACCAGGGAACTCCTCGCTTGTTGTTGAAACAGGTTTCCCTACTTCTCTTGTTGATCTCTTTGTCAAGAATCGTGAACGTTTAAAGAATCCCATCAAGAAAAGAAAGAAGCACCAGCAGCAGCAGCAGCAGCGGTTTGTTGATGAACTTGTCATCTCTGATCCAATACCATTGTCTAGTTCCAGAGATTTGCTAGTTCAGCATGATGTTTATATGGAGAACAAGCCTCACAGCCCAGAGAATTTGGAGGGTACGACTGAAACTTCAAATAATAATAATAATAATAATAATAATAATAATAATAATAATAATAGTGATAGTAACAATAATAATATTACAAGTGAAGATCGAAATCCTGATTGTAATAATCAGAAGGTTATGAAAGGATGTGATGGCGTTGAGGGTAATGCTGGTAATAAGAAGGGGACATGTGTGTTAATTGCAGTTCTGAAGATGTTTGTTGTGGTTGTTTTGGCTTTCAGTACGAAAAGACTTGCTCTTGGGATAACACTGTCTGCTTCTCTGCTTATTTTTCTTGAGTACATTGGGAAGCATCTTTTCTGTTTCCTGAAGCCATCATGTTTAAGTGCAAGAATGGCATTTCAATCTTTAATCCAGAGGGTCCTTCTGTTCTTTCAAAGAAGATGGTCTTCTTTGAAAGGAGAAGGAAAGAAAGGACCTAATTATGATGATGATAGTTGCGGTGGCTTGATTCAGGATACTGGGTCAATCTCTTTTATTGAGGAAATTCAAGTTGAAGAAGCCAGACTTGATATAGTTTCTCGGCTTGAAGATAATAAGGGAGTGCAACATGAAACAATGAGGGACCTATTGAGGTGGGATAAGAGATGGGGGAATTTCGATGAAGATGAAGAAGAAGATGATGGTGGACCTATGATTTGTGAAAAGCAACATAGCCAAAGTTGTAAAATCAGAAGGAAAATCATCAAGAAACTAATGCCTAAGAAGTTGCGCAACATGAAGAAAGGGAGAAAGGGGAAGGAGAAGGGATTGAAGGAAGCTGATTCGGTGAGTGAAGCATCTAGTTGTTGCGGAGAGGACCAACTATGTAGAAATGAAGACACAGAAGAGCAAGATAATTTTGAGACACGAGGCAAAGTAAAACTGCAGCAATTGATGGAAGAAGAAGGAGGAAATTTTACAAGTGATGGAAAAGAAGCAGAAAGGGGAAAATATGGGAATGAAGAATTTGAGCAAAGAGTTCCTACTTCTAATACTGGGCTGCATTCTAAGTCAGAAAAGATAGTTGTTGAGGGAAATGTTGATATTGTAAAAGGGGGCAGCTCAGGTTATCTGATTCTGTTTCTTATTGTTCTTGCGGGACTTGTAGGGGGTCGAGCTCTAGCCCTTCTGATTACTGTAACGTCCTGCTCCATGTTAAAATTGGTGCGGAGACGAAGTAAATTGTGTAAATGAGTGCAAACTGGTCTTCTGCTGCATCAGGCTAAGATCTTTATTGGTGTCTTGTCCAGGAAGGATATTTATTTGTTCTTTTGGAGTGATGTTGTAGCGTTTGCTTTTCGTGGGGTGTTCTTCAATGTCACAATTGTAATCTAGAGGTTCAGTCTTGACTGGCAATTCCAACCTTTTTGTTGGCATTCCAACTTGAGGTGTTGTACGTGAAATGTAAATTTTACAAACACAGATTCAGAAATTATAAATACTTCATTGCTCGAGTTAGCAAATCAATTGCTGCATTTTGGTATGTGTATGGTATTCTACAAATATCAGTTAGTTTCTGTTTTAAATAGAGATGCGTAACTACTGAGCTCAGATGAAATGCATGACGATTTGTTCAATGTTTCTCTTGGTCAGAGCTAATTTTAGCCAAATCTGGTGCAAGGGTTTTTGAGGGGTCTCGGCAATTTCCATGTTTGACTGCAGATATATAAAATTTTGAACGCTTCTAAACTGAAAAGATATTCTACTCAGCTGCCACTAGAACGAAAATCAATATGCCAACCTGAATACCAGAGCTTTGAAGTAAAATCCTTTCTATAAAATTGACAGGAGAAATTTGATGCTCGTTTAGTTGTGGCTTCAATACAAAAGTTCTACAGAAGTATTGTGCCTATCCTAGAATAGTGGATTTGATGCCCATTCCTCCTCTGTTTGCTTCTCATGATAGGTCAAATTTTTCCTACCATCTAATATTGGCTGTTCTGTTTTACCCATTAGTCACAGAATATGCAATAATGCAAGTACTATTCGGTTCATAATTTTGGCTCCCCAGAACTAATTCCAGGCTCCTTTCTTGTATTTAACCTTTTCATAGTTCTCCTTGTCTTTGCAACTCTTTCCCATTGACCTGCCAGAGCATAGAAGTTGGATAAAAGAATATGCATTTCACAGCTTTGAGGACTCAACTCTGCCATTTCTAATGCAGCCTTTTCTCCAACATCAAATTCTAAGTACTTGATGCAAGCACTTAGTACAATCTTATACGCTGCGAGTCTTTCCTCAGGCCTCAACAGCTTAACAAACTCGTATGCCTGAGCTAGGAGTCCTGCTCTACTTAACACATCAATTAGGCAGCCAAAGTGTTCAAACCTTGGTTGGAGTTTGTAGACCTCTACCATCTTTCTGAACATTTGGCAGCCTTCCTTAACTAACCCTGAATGTCTGCAGCTTGTTAACGCAGAAACAAACGTTGCTTCGTTTGGCTGAATTCCTTGTTCTTCCATTTGCTTAAACAAATTCAAAGCCACATTCCCATATCCATTGTTTGCAAGCCCTTCAATTACTGCTGTCCAAGTAAAAACATCTTTATATTCCATCTTATAGAAAGTAACTAGTGCCTCCTCAGGACTCCCACACTTGAAGTACATATCAATTAGAGCTGTTTTGACAAAAATATCTTGTTTTATATCGTTTCTGTTAATAAACATATGAACTACCCTACCATATTGCAAATCCGATAAACTAGCACAAGCAGCAAGAATGCCAACCATTGTATTTTCATCAGGAATCAGGCCCTCATTGTCCATCTTCTTGAAAAGTTCCAAGGCATCTATTGGACGCTTTGCCTTGATATAACCGTGCAACATCACATTCCACAAGACAAGATCCTTGTCAAAAATCTGATAAAAGATATCGCTAGCCAAATCTATTAAGCCTTTCTCAACATAGCCATTGATCAAAATCGCATGCGAAACTACATCTTTCTTAGAACCCATTTCATCAAACACTCTTGATGCTGCATCCATCTGTCTGTACTTAGTATACATATTCAATAGTGCATTGCTCACATTCAACATAGAAACTAATCCCATTTTTATAGCACAAGAATGAACTGCAGTTCCATATTCTAATGACTCGTCACATTGAGCTTGTGCAAAAGCTGAGAATAGAATCACCAAAGTAATCTTATCAGCTCCAACACCTTCAGAAATCAACCTTTTAAACAAATCCATAAGGTCAATAACCGAATTAGAACTTGCATAAGAAGCACCCATGAAAGTATTCCAGCTTGTGATGTCTCTCTCATACATTTTATCAAACAGTAAGCGTGCATAATTCAATTGTTTAATAGAGCCATAAAAATGAAGAAGAGCATTTTGCACATAAATGTCACAATCTAAGCCAATCTTTATCAAATGGGTGTGCACTAATTGCCCCATAGAAGCAAAAGATAAACGGGAACAAGCATTGAGTAGAAGTGGGTAGGTGTAGCGATCAGGATAGAATGAGCCAAGTTCAATGAAGTAGTTGGAGACAAGAATGGACTTAATGGGAGTGTGGGTTTTAGAGTAAGCTCTTATAAGACAGTTCCATGTGGAGGTGGGATGGGTAACAAGACAAGTAGTGATAATGGTTTGGGTTAGGATTTGATCAAGAAATTGGAGATAATAATGGGCTCCAACTCTTACTCTGCCTTGGTTAAGGAAAAGAAGAATTTTATGCAAGTAGTGCCTATCAGGCATCATTAACTTTTTTGGTTGTTGTTGTTGCTGTTGGACATTTGCTTGAAAATTGCAATGTTGAAATGCAATGCAGAATTATCCCATCAGCCAACATAATTTGGGGAAAGTGCCTCCCATTCTGAATGTCACTGTGCATGCATTATTTCTCATCTACCCTCAATTTCCTTTTTTTTTTTTTTTTTTTTAATTAAATCATATTATTCTGTAAATATATTTTTTTTACTTTTGAGATCCCGAATTCGAGTCGTTTTTTCTATCTTAAATGAACTTTTACTTTTACAATGAACGTAAATAGATGATTATTTTATTGTATAATGTATGATTCGTTAGGCCTCCTATGAGAAGATCATTAAATGTTTTTCTTTTCATACCATATCCTTGAAAACAAATTCTACTACTGTTTTTCCTTTTTTTAGGTAGTGGGTTGTCAATTTAAAGTCTGTTATGGGTAAATAGTTCATAGTTAGAGAATTGGCTGCTATTAGTTGGAGGTCTAAATGCTAGAATTAATAAATTTAATGGCCGTATCAATTGGAATTTTTTAAAGACGGTATCTATTAATTTATGAAAAGGAAACATTATAAGAACTAGTTTTCGCGCCCTCTCATGGAACTGATTATTATATAACGACTTATATAAAAATTAATTATTATATTTTATATTTAATTAAATTTATTATTGTAATTAAAAATGATTGTCAATTAAGAAAATATGAAAATATAGTAGAATAGAGAATTGAAAAATGGTAAGGTTACAAAACATACAAATGGCAGCAATTTTATCTTGCTTTGGTGCATATGAACTATTATTAATTTTAATTGTAAATAATATATATAAAAAATTAAATTTAAAATAACATAAAAAAAATAAGAAATCAGTCTTAAAATAACTAAATATTTAATAATGAGATTATTTAACTATATAACTAATTAATTTCTATGATACATAAAAGATATTCATATTGATAGATGAATTTATAAATTAAAATTTTAATATAATCAAGCAAAAAAATAAAAAATACTAACCTGAATAGTAATCATGACACTTCTTGACGAATTAAAATAATTTTTTTAAGCATATCTTTTGAGAGTTTTTAAAAATAAAGTTACAGATTATTGTAATGCTATTCCAAAAGTTATATTTCTTGTATTCTCGTTAATCTTATTTGAAGATGAAGATAAAGATAAAATATAAAATATATGAATGACAAAATAGTAATTTATATTAGAATGGTTGTGGTGATAAATAATGACTTTTCAATTATTAAAAAGGGGATTATGAGACACAAAATTAGCACAATATGAAAATTAAGAGTTGTTAATAACATATATAATTAATAGAGAAGATAAATATAGTTGTATTAATGTTAATTGGCAATTAATATAGTTTTAAAGATGAAAGAAAAAAATAAAAATAGTTCTTTCATAAAAATTAAAATAAAAAACTCATTGCAATCCAAAGAAATGCCTTAAAAATTATAAAATATCTCAAGTAAGGAAAGAGAAAGCCTTGCTTTTATATATATAGATATAGATTTTTTGTATTCTCTTTTATCACTTACTCTTTGATTTTATTTGAAAGATAGAGATAAAAATAAAATTGGAAATAAAGATGGAGATGGAAACTAAAAAAATTATATCATAATAGTTGTGATGATAAATGATGACTTTTCAATTATCAAAGTAGAGATTATCAGACACAAAATTAGCCCAAGGAAGATCATAAGAAACAAAATTAGCATAATATAAAAATTATGGATTGTTAATAACATTATATAATTAATAGAGGAGATAAGAACAGTTATATTAATATTAATTAGCAATTAATATAGTTTTAAAGATAAAAAAAAAAAGATAAAAATTTGTTCTTTCACAAAAGTTAAAACTAATAACTTACTACAATCCAAAGAAATGTCTTAAAATTCATAAAACTTTAAAGTGAGAAGACAAAAGGCAAAAGATAAAATATTACTTTTATATATACATATATATATATATAAATAAGAAATGATTGAGAATGAAATAAAACAAATTACTTTTCCAGCAGGAAAAAAAGTTTAGGACTCGTATATTATCTTCACGCAGCATTGCTCCGGTTAGAAAATAAAAGGTTGCACTATTGTCATTTACCAATAATTAAAAAATAAAAGATTGAAACTGAGTATAAAAAAGACAAATTTTTGAACTAATCTTTACATCTACTTACTACACTAGTAATTGAATTTGTTTAAATTGTTATCCAATGACTTAATTTTCAAAGTGAAAATAAATAGTTCTTTACTAATAACTTAAACAAATATAAAAGAAAAGAAAACAATTAAGACAAAGTGAGAAAAAGCAGTACAAAATATATAAAAATTTAAGAGGAGAGAGCAATCACATAATTTTTTTTGAAAGGAATAAAAACTTCCACTCACATAAAGAAATTTTATCTATTTAAAAAGCAGCACTTGAGTTGACGAGTTGTTCTTTTTTTGCCAAAAATTATGGCACGTTAAGATATTAATAAAAAGTCATTAGAATTATAATTGATTGTTTGTATAATGAAGGATCTTGTAACTGACTCCTAGGGAAGAGTTAAGGTCTATATTAATACTTTATGTCAACCAATATATATGTGCCAAATATGACATTTATAAATACTCTCTTAAAAATAGATAGATGTATTATTTAAGAATTAAAAACATATATTTAAAAATTATATAACTTGCCCTATCGAATATGGAAAGTAATGTTAGAGAATGTTTCTTACGAGAATTAATGGTAAATATTAACTTGATTTTAATAGCTTAAATTTATTATATTAATGGTAAACATTAACTTGATTTTAATAGCTTAAATTTATTATAATAAATAAGAGGTTATACTTTAAATGTAATTTAATTATTTAATAAACTTATTAGTGCATGTAATGCTCTTTAATACTCCAAAAGGATCAATTATTATGTTTTGCACTTAATTAAATGTATTATTGTAATTAGAGATGGTTGTCAATTAAGGAAATAAAAAAAAATTAAAAGTATAGTAAAATAGAGAATTGGAAAATGGTAGGGTTACAATACATATAAAATGGCAACAATTTTTATCTTACTCCAGTGCATATGAACTATTATTAATTTATTATTAATTTTAATTATAGACATTACATATGTAAAGAATTAAATTTAAAATAATATAGAAATAATAGATCGGTTCTAAAATAGTATAAAAAATAAGAGATCAGTCCTAAAATAATTAAATATTTTAAACTGAGATTGTTTAACCATACAACTATTTAATTTCTATAATACACAAAAGATATTCATATTGATATATGAATTTATAAATTAAATTTTTAATATAATCAAGCAAAAAAAATATTAATCTGAATAACACGTAATCATGAAACTTCTTAACGAATTAAAATAATTTTCTTAAATATATCTTTTGAGAGTTTTTAAAAATAAGGTTACAAATTATGTAATGCTATTTTAAAAGTTATTTTTTGTTGCATTCTCGTTAATCTTATTTGAAGATAAAAATAAAGATAAAATTAAAAATGAAAATAGAGATGTAAAATATAGAATATATAAATGAAAATATGGTGATTTATATTAGAATGGTTGTGATGATAAATAATGACTTTTCAATTATAAAAAAAAAAGATCATAAGACATAAAATTAACATAGTATGAAAACTAAGAGTTGTTAATAGCATATATAATTAATAGAGGAGATGAGTATAGTCATATTAATGTTAATTGATAATTAATATAGTTTTAGAGATGAAAGAAAATAAATAAAAATAGTTCTTTCATAAAAGCTAAAACTAAAAAACTCACTGCAATCTAAAGAAATGCCTTAAAAATCATAAAAGATCTCAAATGAGGAAAGAGAAAGCCTTACTTTCATATAAATAGATATAGATTTCTTGCATTCTCCTCTATCAATTACTCTTCAATTTTATTTGAAGATAGAGGTAAAAATAAATTTGGAAATGAAGATGAAGATGAAAACTATAAAATTTATATTAGAATGGTTGTGGTGATAAATGATGACTTTTCAATTATCTTAAGAGAGATTATCAGACACAAAATTAGCCCAAAAAAGATCATGCGACACAAAATTAGCCCAAAGAAGATCATACGACACAAAATTAGCATAATATGAAAATTAAGGGTTGTTAATAATATATATAATTAATAAAAAAAATGAAAATAGTTATATTAATATTAATTGGAAATTAATATGGTTTTAAAGATAAAAATAAAAATAAAAATTGTTCTTTCATAAAAGTTAAAACTAAGAATTTACTACAATCCAAAGAAATACCTTAAAATTCATAAAAGAATTTAAGTAAGGAGAAAAAAATATGTAAAAGATACAATATTGCTTTCATATATACATAGATATAAAAAATAAATAAACGAAATGATTGAGAATGAAAGAAAAAAATTGCTTCTTCTCCAGAAAAAAAGCTCAAGACCCATATACTATCTTTACGCAGCATTATTCCGGTTAGAAAATAAAAAGTTGCACTATTGTCATATATCAATAATTGAAGAAGATTGAACTGAGTATAGAAAAGTCAAATTTTTGAACTAACCTTCACATCCGCATATTACACTAGTAATTGAATTTGTTTATAAGTTATTATTCAATGACTTCATTTTCAAAGTGAGAATAAATAGTTCTTTACTAATAACTTAGTAAAAGGAAAAAGAAAAGAAAACAATCAATACGAAGTGAGAACAAGTGGCATAAAATGTATAGAAATTTAAGAGAAGAGAGCAGTCACATGAAAATTTTTTAAAAGAAAAAAATTAGCACTCATAAAAAATTCTATTTAAAAAATTCTATTTAAAAAATGACGAGTTATTGTTTTTTAGCAAAAAATATGGCATGTTATGGTATTATCAAAAAGTCATTAAAATCATAATTGGTTGTTTGTATAATGAAAGATTTTGTATTTGACTCATAAGGAAGAGCTAAGATTTATACCAATAGTTTATGTCAAGTGACATATATGTGCGAAATTGGACATCTACAACAATGGATGTCTAATACAATACTCTCTGAAAAATATATAAATATACTATTTAAGAATTAAAAATATATATTTGGAAATTATATAACTTGCGCTGTAGAATATGAAAAGTAATATGAGAGAATGTTTCTTATGAGAATTAATGGTAAATATTAACTTGATTTTAATAGCTTAAATTTTTTATAATAAATAAGAGGTTATACTTTAAATGTAATTTAATAATTTAATCAATATATATATATATATATATATATATGTCCAATAACAGACTTGTCAACCAAGAAAGCCTTGGCAAGGATATCACTAGCAGAAAAAATCTGCATTAGCAATGGTAACCCGGCCAGATGAGGATCGGCCAAAACTCATCGATTCAGTCACAATTCTTTTAAAAAAATTAATTAACACAATGTATTTTTGTTAACTAAGTAGTATCATTTTGGAAAAACATATAAACACTAAAAAAATCTTATCATATCTTGTATTAGGTTTTTCTTTGCTCAATTTCCAGATTTTACATTTCAAAAAAAATTCATTATGTTCTCTTCAATCAATTTATGCATTGAGAAATATTGGCCAAAATTTTAAGTCGAAAAAAATAAATTTTAAAAATTTAGTCAAAGCTAGAACTATTGATATACAATTCATGCAAAGACTAAAGAAGTTTGTGATCATTTTGAGTATTTTTAGGGATAAGAACAAAAAAAGTATCATGTGTTTTCATTATTGACAACTTTCATTACGTAATTTCTTTTTTAGATAAAAATAGATATGTGGTTATAATAGTGACAAAAAGAAGTATTTCACAGTTAAGAAGTATCAATTGGCAAAAAGTTAGCTATCTTCACTTCGATCAGCTATCGTCGTCATATTTCTCATGTTTAATAATATAGATTTTGAGCTTAACAATTTAAAATATTATTAGTAAACCGTTACATTGATTTCATAAGATCGATATCTTTTTAAATCGAGATTTTTAATAATAAAATTAAGTTTCAAACTCATGTTATCAAATATGGGCAATAAGATAATGATGGTCGGTTGGAGTGAAGATGGTTGAATCTTACAAATTGAGACTTTTTAATAGTAAGATTGTTTCCTAATCCCCTAACAATACCCTTCCATTCAACAATACTTGAACCTAAATGAGGACAATGTCATGCGACTCTCGTTTTTCTTCTTCATCAAATCAATTATATCGTCCACAAGGAAGTCGCTCCGCATGAAAAATGAATCATAGTCATACAAATTGCGTTGCTTTGTAGGTAAACCCGAATATGATAATGAGAGGCCATAGAAGATATGTGATTGTGAATTAAAGGCAGTTAGATGGGACACACAATTTCGTCCAGTTTCAAATTGATTCAAGTCAACAACATTTTCACCAAAAAACTTCATGCACCTATATTTATAGCAACATCAAAGCAACAATTCCTTGAAAGGCTTGTCATGGTGATCCATTGTAGATATCCGTGATGGTTGGCATAGCAGCAAGACCACCATAACTCAAATTTCTTCCTTGTCTTGCCATGGTGACCCATTGTATCCTTAATGGTTGGACTAAAACCAATATTACTAACAGCGCCAAGGCAGAAAGAAAATGGCTTTCCCTTTGCAAATCCCAATATATTTTTATCGTAGCCAGCCTTGTAGGAACTGGAGCCACACTGAAAATACCAGAATATGCAGTCTTCCAGGGTCAGAAAACATGCAGAAATGCCTGAAAGGGAAATGCACATTTCCATTTTCCTCTGCATATGATTGTTAATTGTGAATAAGAGGAAGAAAATAACAAAGAAGCAGAAGAAAAGATCGGAAAGAGTCGTGCTTAATTAGCTCATGCAAAGAAGCAATAATAGTTGGGTTTATGAGCCTGTTTGCAGGGTTAGATATTACAAAACCAACAAAGAGGCTGCCTTCCGTCACTGTAAAACAGTGAGATTCCAAGTGGGTTTCTGACTTTAGAAAAAGAATCAAAATGGGTTGGATTGAAATGGTAAAACCATGTGAAATGCTTCTGGATATATTTCCATCAGAAAAATCTTTTTCTTCCATAATGTATGTTAGGACTTGGAAATTCTTTTTCTTTTGTTTTCTATTAATTGGGATTAGGTTAGAGTTAGAATACATAATAGTGATTTTTAACTATAAATCCTGCATTCTAGGTTGCAAGAAACTCCTGCTTTTTCCCTTTTATTTATTGTTTTTATATTTTTATTCTAATTAAATGTATAACTTTTATATTGTAATTAAATTTTATATAAATACTAAATATTTTATTTTATTTTTATTTATTATATTTAAATTATGTATTTATTTATTTATTCTAATTGAGTTGTATTTTAACTAATTAAATATTGAAATCTGAAAATCAATTCTTTTACAATTAAAAAGTCGTAATAAAGTTATAAAAAGTGTTAAAATTGATGATTTCTCTTATAATTCTTTTACAATTAGGTAAATGGTTGAGTTCTTAACCTTTACGTCCATATAAAATAACTCGACTATTTCGGTGTCACGAATGTGTTTTGAATTATAAAGATTATGTTTAATATTATCAAAATTAAAAAATAATATCATTCTTTTTCTTCTTACGATTAACCCTTTAAATTACAAGAAGTTGGGCAGCATATTAGTTTTACAATCTTAATAGCTTCCCCAAAACAAATGTAAACCAAAATCTAATTCTGAAAAGTTAAAACTTAAAAGGCATTATCTTTGCATATGAGCTATAACTAGAAAATTTTAATTATCTATCACTTTTATATATCCTCCCGATGGAGTTTTCTATCACTCGACTCAAATAGGTTGCAATGTTCAACCCAAGTAGTTTGCAGATATGAGTTCTCCTCAACAACTAACAACTTGTGTGGCAGGATTCCACGATGTTTGGGAAACTTTAGTTCTTTGTCAATGTAGAACTTAGAAAACAATTCTTTCTGTGGCACCTTCCTGGAAGATGGGCAAGCCTAAGCAAATTAAGGGTGATCAGATTGGGTGAAAACAAGCTCTATGGAAGAATTCCTAGATCATTGGCCAAATGAACGATGATTGAGAGTCTTGATCTGGAAACAATCAGCTCAATAATATCTAATTCCACATTTGCTAATATGGACTATTTACCATACATGCAAGCACACATCACCATGGAAATAGGTAGCCGGAAGTTACCCGTGCTCAATGGAAACAGACAAAGGTGTGCTGACGCAATATCAAAGGATCACTGAAATATTGACGGTTATCGACCTGTTAAGCAACAGATTTGGAGGAGAGATTCTGGAGGTTATTGTAAAACTAAAAGGGGCTCCAAATGATTTACCTTTCCAACAACATTCTTTTTGGTCACATCTTCTCGTCCATCAGCAACCCAACACAGCTTAAGTCATTGGACCTTTCTCAAAAACGAGCAGTCAGGAGTGATCCCAGAAGAACTAGCACAACTTACTTTCCTTGAGAAGTTTAGTTCATATGATGGTAATTCAGGTCTATGTGGAGATCCATTAATGAAGATTCAGGGGTTCCCTGTTGGATTTGGGTGGAAGATAGTTGTGATGAAGTATGGCTGTAGGTTACTTGTTGGAGTTGTTGTGGGACATTTCATGACCAGGAGAGAAGACTATTGGTTCATGAAAACTTTTCAAAGACTGCGAAATAGACGCAGATGAATGTCAGTTTACCACAATTTAGTTTGCAAGTACTTTTTAGATTTGAACTTTTCAAAATCTGATTTCAGGTGGAACCATGAGAAAATATCAGATATCTTTAATTTTTTCCAGCTTTGTATTTTCATTCTACAACCATGTCAGAGCAGATTCTAGATGTATTTGCATATCTATAAAGAATTGATATGTTCTCTACGTTACTTTAGATTAATCTTAGTCTTCCATAAACATTATGTATGCTTATTGGTGCTTTTGTGTTTCTGAAACTCTGATTAAAGGGTTTTTATCTTTAGCAAGCTTTCAAGTGAACGTGAACCACCCTTGAACCCTATATTTTAAATGGATGCTAGTACAATTCTGGAACATTTACAGAGTAGAGAGAGTACTGATTCTTGATTCAAGCCAACAAAATTTTCACCAAAAAATTTCATGCACCTAGATTTATAGCAACATCAAAACAAAAATTCCTTGAAAGGCCTGTCATGGTGATCCATTGCAGATATCCTTGATGGTTGGCATAGCAGCAAGACCACCATAACTCAAGTTTCTTGCCTGTCTTGCCATGGTGACCCATTAATGGTTGGACTAAAAACAACATTACTAACAGTGCCAAGGCAGAAAGAAAATGGCTTTCCCTTTGAAAATCCCAATATATGTTTGTCGTAGCCAGCCTTGTGGGAACTGGAGCCACACTGAAAATACCAGAATCTGCAGTCTTCCAGGGTCAGAAAACATGCAGAAATGCCTGAAAGGGAAATGCACATTTCCATTTTCCTCTGCACCTTGTTGCATTCTGTGACTGTTAATTGTGAATGAAAAGGAAGAAAATAACAAAGAAGCAGAAGAAAATGTCTGAAAGAGCCATGCTTAATTAGCTCGTGCAAAGAAGCAATAATAGTTGGGAATTGGGTAACAGATTTTGCTCTGAATTTGTGGCTATGGGTTGCAGGATTAATCAGGTAGGTACTTATATATGCCCAAGCCTTTAATAAGTTCTTAGCCGGCCATGATAAAGCAGATTACATGAGAAATAGCCGGCTGTATATATATATATAAATATATATAACATTGAACTCCACGTTATCCATCTACACTATCTGCTCCTCTATTTATATGTTCTTGGCCTGCTTTTAGTTGGATACTTAGAGTGTTTATCACTAAATTCAATTCTTTTAAGCTTATGGATCCATTTCCTGTCTTTTAAAGAATCGTATTTGGGTTTTTATTTTTGAGAGAGACATTTTTGGGCATTTGATTTGCTTCTAAAATGGAATAAAAATAATACATATTCATAATTACAGAATTTAAAATTATAAATCTCCTTAGAATAATTTTTATAAATATTTTCAATAATTAAAGATATAATTGAATTACATAAAATTAATTATAGTAATTATTACTTTTTATTATAAAATAGATTTTCAATAATTATTTGACATTAATAAAATTTTATTATATACTTACAAAAGTATTTTTATTTTAATATATATATATATATATATATATCAGGCACCTCTGTTTGGGTGACATACTCTTAGAAAGAAGAGATCAACTAGCTTGATTTTTGTCACTGGTAAGGCTTCTTCATCTCTTAAAATTTGGTCAGTTACGGACATTACATGCTTCATTTTGTGTTTTTGTTTAGATTAATTTTGCATTCTCTGTCTTTCATTTTTCCGTTTGGTTCTCAAGAAAATTAATGATAGAAAATTGTTACGCGTGAGTTTTGGAGCATCCCGGTCAGTTTCTCTTATCATTATCATCATCAAAAAGATTGATGGATATGTTACTGGTGCGACAGCTCTTGCTGCCCTGACAACTCTTCACGTGCATGGAAACCCGTGCCATTTCGATATGGCGTTTTTTCTCCTCTGCATTCCGCCTATGCTCTTCGGATTTCTCTATATATATATATTATATAACTTCCATATAAATTATTATTAAAATTATAATATAATTTTATTTAATAAATTATATATAATATAATATTAAATAGTAAATAGTTTTATTAATAAAATATTATTATTAATAATAACAAATATATAAATTAATGTATCAATAAAATAAAAATTAAAAGTACTATATATTTTTTTATGATCTATCGCTTTTAATTTTTATAAAAATTTATATTAAATTATTTAAATTTCATCGTAAGTATATACATATAATTATTTTAATTTCTTACAGATTTAAGAATGTACAGAAAAATATTATAAAATTAAAAAAATATATACGTAAATAAATAAATTAATAAAATTAAATTAAAAATATCATACTTTTCTTTATTTATTATTTTTAATTTTTATAAAAATTTGTAGCGAGTTATTTAAATTGCACCATATGTATAAATATAGCATGATATATTCACCAATTTTTTATAGAATTAGAAATGTATATAAGATTATGATAAAATTAAAATTTAATTAGATTAATCATTAATTATTTCTATTCAAAAAATAAATCATTAATTAATTTTATTAAAATTAAAAGATTAAATCATAAATATAATTAGAATATGAAATATATATAGTAGAAGCGTTTGATAATTATATATTATATAAAAATAATTTTTATATAGTTATAAAAAATAATAGTCTCAATATTTACAAATAAAAATAAATTTCATCTTATAATAATTAATTATTGTTAAATTCCATCTTGAGAAATTTATTTCCAAATAATAATTATTTGTAAATTTCAAAAAAAGTGTTATGTTACATTAAAGTCTAAGATAAAATAAGTTATTCATATAAAGTGATTCGGTATAATAATTTATCAAGGTTGTCAGCACATGTATGCAATAACTTATTAGTGGTATATTATCATTAAATTTGCAATATCTTAGATTGTATATGTTTTTTTCTTAAATCAAAGTAATAGTTTTTTTTTAAATAAAGTGTATACTTTATTGTTTAATTATATTAAAGAAATATATTTTAGTTTTATATTAAAATAATTAAATTAAAATAAAAAATAATTTATCATACTTCTATTAGATTATAAAAATCTTACAATAATAAAATCATTATAATCCTAAAGCCATGTTTGGTTTGTTGTAATGGCTCATATAATGGAATGGTTATTTCAGTGCCATTCATTTGTTTGGTAAAGTAATATAATGACAATTACTTGACTAATTATCTTTACTTATCTCGTATTAGCTAATGCATGAACTAGTAAATGATATCTCATTACATTATTTTTTTTTTATTTTCTTTTCTATTTTTCCATTTTTATTTTCAATTCTACTTTTATCACGACCTGATCTGTGGGCACGTGACCGGTATTAGTGAATGGATAGGCTTAAGACCATCAAATCTCGTAATAAACCTTACTAATCGATAATCCAATAAAATACTTAAAACAATGTAATATTAATTATGTCTAACATGATATACACAAATCTAACTGGTTTTTGATAATATTTCACGTTCATCATAGATCAGAATAATCATAACAAATCAAAATATATTGCTACGAAAGTTCTAGAATATAAAATAACTAAAAATATGAAAGTATAGATTATTTATAATAAGCCTGATGAAGGAGGAAGTTGTGTTGTCAAAATGCACACGGCGAGAACTCTAACAATCACCTTAAAGACTTATGGGACGAGTGACTCAGTAGAACCCTAATCCAAAACGCTATGAGCCTTTCAGCTCTCGTATTACAATTATGTCTGACGCCCAAAAAGCGAAGCTCAACCAGATTCCTTACATCTAGCCTAGACCTTATTCCCTAATTAAACCAACGGCCAGAGAACATTGTTCGACCAAGAACCTTTCTCCGGTAGTCAAACTTTCACAGCCCAGAGAGTTATACTCGACCGGGACAAAATCTAAAAATAACCTTTGATACATTTCTCTAATTATTATCAGTGTGCCCGCGGTCCTGATGCAACTTATCAAGTGGCATGCTCTACAGTCACCTTATCCCAAAGTCACAATCATAATATATATAAAAAGAAATCATAAATAGGCTATTCATAGCCAACATAATTTATTCGATTACATCAGATAAAGAAAATATGTAAAATATCTGTAGAGATAATAATAATAGTATTAAAATAACATTATTTAAAATATCGTAAATAACGAGATAAATTAACTAATAATAATATTAATATTATTTATGATGATTATTAATTAAATAAAGTTTACTTATAATAATAATAATGATAATCATACATAAAAATTAATCATTTAAATATTGCATGAAATCTAGACATACCAATGTACATCGATTATATAACTTTAACTCACAGTTTTGTCACGCTTCGTAGTCTGCTCTTATGCCTCGGGTGGAGCTGGCGGGATGTACAGATTATCTATTCACGAAAACACTCAGTTAATAGACATTCTTAAATTTCTCTAGGCCTAGACCCCTAGATTATACTGTCTAAAATTATTTTAGACTCGAGAATTCTGTCAAAAATTCAGAATCTCCCATAAAGACATTTACCTCCCGTACAACGAGTCTAGAACCTGCTAGAAACACTTCAAATGTTCTTTGATTAAATAACGGGAGTCGGGCCACTAAAATTGTATTATTTTTTTCGACTTCACAACACACCACAATCACAATTAATTAAATCTAATTAATTTTAAATTATCTATAATTGATAATTAATAGCAACAATATTTTTCTAAAATTACAACATAATTTTTAGGGTCTAAATAAAATTATACCGAGTTGAAATTTTAATATTTCGCGTGTTTAGAAAACACTTGGATCCGAAAGCCGATCCTGCCAACGGTGTCGGAATTCAAATCCGGAAGCGCCTATGTGAAGCTCGACTTGCAGGGAGTCCGTAAACACAATAGTTTTGGCCGGAAACTCGCCTGAAGACACCAGATCGGGGCCAGAAAGGGGCTGCTCCGGTAAAGCTTGACCGAGGCTGCCGGCGAGGATTTCACGACAGGGGAGCTCAGCCTAGAGGTTTCCGGTGGTGGAGAGCAAGAATGTGGCGTCGGATGGCCAAAAGGAGGGCGACAGGCGGTTGAAACAGCAACGGCAACCCCTTTCTCCATGCGGACGTCGGCAGCGAGGGAGGGAGGAAGATGAAGGTGGCGCGATGGCGAGGAGGGGAAGGAGGAAGAGCTGGGCGGCGGCATTGGCTGCATTGTGGCCGGAGAAATCATAAATCGGGGAGGGAGAGGGAGCTAGGATCGGGGAGAAAGAGGAAGGAAGGAAAAGGAAAAGGAGAGGGGGAAAAAGGAAAGAAAAATGAGGAAATAGATTTTTTTTATATATTATTATTATTTTATTATTATTTATTATTATTATGTTTTTTTGGGTATTACAACCTCTTTCTAAAAAACTTTTAAATTAAAAATCAAATTCTCTTTTATAGAACGATTTCTTCCCAAATCTCTCTTTGTCACTCTATTTTTTTCCTTTATTCTGATTCCTAGGCTAAATTCTCAAAAGTCTTGATTTTTCTTCATTTCATCATTATCTCGACCATTGTGGTAACAAATGGCATCAACAACAAGTTAGAGTCCACTAGATCGTCCCCTCAAGCATAGACTCTTTTTAGTGCTTCTTTTGATTCTCATGCTCCTAGCGAGGTAAATAATACTTGCTTCTTTTGTTGCTTCCTTTTCATACTTGCTCTTTTTCTTTTTCTTTTTTTACTGTAAGAATGTTATGGCTTATGATAGATTTGTAAGTGATTAAATGAATTGATTGAACTAAAAATACATTTGATTCTATTATAAGGAGTTCTATTATAGGCATGGATTGAGGAGGAATTTGGGTTCAAGACTGGCTAAGCTAGTTAGTTTTTGTATAAATTTAAGGTGAGCTAGTATATGAGAAAGTAAAATATTGAAGCACTTGCTAATATTTTGGAAGAGTCAGAGAATGAAACACCAATAGTAAATGATATTAATGAGAATGTAAAACCAATCAAAGTGAAAGTTCTAACTTTTTCTTTTAGGCAAATGAAAAGAGCACTAAGTCCAAGAAGAGTAAAAGTGAAAATATTGCAAATTTGTCTAAAGTGACTAAGGAGTCTATAACTATCTTGGTGTGGAAATTGGAAAGGCAACTAGCTTAGTCAAGCATTAGAAGATAGTGATGCTAAGAAGAAAAAGTTGATGATTAATAATGAATTAATAAAATTATATGGTCTTATTGTGTTTGAGCGATAGAAAATAACTAAAAAAATTAATTTTAACTGTGAAATTATTGATATATTCTTCACTATTTCTGATGATAATAATAAGAATATTTGAATTTTATAGGATATTTATATGGGATAGACGTTTAGTTTCTATGATTTGCTTATTCCACATTTGTGTCTAGAGAATTTTTTTTTTTTTTTTCCTGTTTATTATAATAGTAAGAATTAAAGTTGAAACTTAGTATTGAAAAGTTTGATTATGAAGAACAAAGAATTTGTAAGGCTAAGTTGTATCTTTCAAGTGATAATTTTTTTTTTTTACTATTATAGAATTTATATATTACTAGTATTTATGTTATGTTCAACTCAAGACATGTTAAATGCTTATATTTCTCATAAATTGTTTATAATATTGATTAAATATATATTTTATTATATAAATAAAATTTGCCACGTGAATGTGAGAAAAAAAAAAGGAAAAAGAAAAAAAAAAAAAGGATAAAGCTAAAGATGTGGTGCTTTATCAGGAAACGGATCTCGGCTAACCTACAGCCTCCAACTGTTAGCTTTGATTGCATCTGGCATCGGAAAGGTGCTTGTGGGTCCCTTCTTGAGCGGTGAGTGCGGCAGCTAACAGTGACCCCTATGTTAAATATTGTGGAAGATAATAATAATAAAAAAAATATTAATATTCGGATTGTAGATATCAATAAAAATAATAAAATATTAAAGATAAAAGGTGTGAATAATTTTTTAAATTTTTTGCTAAATTATAATTAAATTATTAAGTTTTAAGTTAAAACAGTTAACAGCGCTCTTAAAATATCAAACTTTTCTTATACCATTTCATAATATGGTTAACTAGTTTAGCAAAAGGTACATAGATCCTCTAAATTTCAGTCAAATTCCAATTAAATTTTTAAAATTTAAGTTAAAATGGTTAACATCTTTAAACTAAATAATATTCAATAACTAAACTCCTTTATTCATATACTTTTTGTCAAAATAGGTATCGATAATAACTTAATTATATTGTGTTATTTAATTTAAATGCTTAATTATTTTAATATAAAATTTAAAGACTTAATTGAAATTTGACCAAAAGTATAAAGAGTTACCAAGATTAAAATAGTAAACCATTTAATGAATTATTATGCTGCAATTTAAATATTTAGTATTCACAAATTATTGGTAATTTCTAAAATTTAATAATTTTATTTTAATTTTATCTTTTCAAATGAAATACAAATGAAATCAATATAAATATAAAAGTTCAAAATTTATATCATTAAAAGAAAAGAAGAAAATTAAATAAAAAAAACTTATAAATTTTAGTTATTTAGTCAGTTTAACATTTAAATTTTCAACGTAGCTTAATAAATATATAAATCTATTCTTTTGTGATATTTTAACAGTTTTTAACATATTTATATTTAATATGTCTACATGTATCATAGGAATATGTGTTATTACTATTAAAAAATAAAATTTAAATATATATTAAATTAAATTAAAAGTTAAAATTTAAATAATTAAAATAAAAAAATTTAAGTGTTTATAATATTAAATTAAAAATTAAAATATTAATCTGACTACCTAATATAAATTAAAAAATATTATTAATATTTATGAAAAAAGAATAATAGTGCAATTGAAAGAGAGCGAGTGAGAGGACATTCTTGTGCAATAATAATGATAATGAGAATAGTGGAACTATGAGAATGTCGAGAGAAAGATAAGTGAATTATTAAAAAAAAGAAAGGAAATTGAAAGGAGAAATGAAATGCACAGAAAGAGAAGAAATTAAAAAGTTTGGATGACCGATGACTTTTGTAATTAAATCATTAATAAAAGAAAAGTAATATATTAAACCTCCTCAATAGAAAAATAGCGTTACAAAAATAGAAATAATATCATGTAATGAAAATACATGATGATAAATTTTAAGATAAATATTAAAATAAATAATAATATTTTAGGAAATAAAAAAATTTCATATAAAAAGATATATTTAAAACACTGAATAAAAATATGACAGATATAAAAATGACGAAGGAATTGAGTTGAAAAAGATGATAACCACTTGTAAATAAATAAAATAAATAGTAAAAAGATAAAAATAAATAATTAAAATATAAGAATTAGATTTTTTTAGAATAGGAATTTAAAAGTTAAGAAAATGAAATAATTATATGTGTAAAAAGAAAAACAATGAAATAAAGAAGGATAGGAAGTATGGATAAAAAATTAATAGAAATAAAAAAATAAAATTTTTGAATAAAATAACTAAATTTTATAATCACTTGATTTTAATAAAATTGTAAATTTTATAGAAAGATAAATAATCTATTAGAATAATATATCTAAATTAAGAGAAATAATTGAAAAATATATAATAGTTATATAAGAAAAAAATTAATTAGGACATTAATTGTTATCTATCTTAATAGTTTTATTTATACATGAAACTAAATTGATTATTAACTTTAGAAATTAAATAAGTAACAATCATTGAAGCCAATCTAAAGTACTTATATATATATATATATAGCTTATTTGTTTCTTTTTTTTATCCTTTGTTTTAAAAGAAAAATTAAGACTAAATGTGTTTAATTTTTATTTATTTAATTAGTTCGAAGTTATAATTTAATTGAGTTACGAATTTAAATTCAACATTATTTTTATGATTATAAAATTTTAAAAAATTAAATCAAATATATATCTACATACATGATATAATATTAACTAAATGAAAAGGATAAATTAAGGCTACAACAAAATAAAAGCACAAATCTAATAAAGAAAGAATTTAGCCTCCTATATTTTGTTCACAAACGTTAATTGTTTCAATTTTTCACAATACCTGTTTAAACATCTAAATTTTAATAATTTATTAATTTTATTATTTTAAATTTATCTAGTAAATTTTTATTTTTATAATTTTTTAATATCTTTATTTTTTACTTTAACTTAACAAATATTTAAACTCTATCAAATAATAATATTAAAATACTTATATATATTTTACACACATAATATAGAGTGAGCCCACATGTAAAAGAATAAAAAAAATATAATTGAAGTGTTTATTAAATTAAATTAAAAATTAAATATTTAAATAATTAAATGATCAAAATTGAAGTGTTTAAATATATATTCAGTCTTTCAGTTTTAACTTTTTTCAAACAAATTATTTATCTCTTTTATTGTTACTTTTTATTTTATTTCTAATTTAAATATAAACCAGATTTATTTTAGTATTCTCGCACTCAATTGATGATTTTTATTAATATATTTTATAAATAATATGTAGAGAGTGATTTATTAATATTTTTATTTTTATATTCTGACAAAGTCTTGAGTATTTTATCTTCATTAATATTAATATTATATAATCTCATGAATAAATATAAAATTAAATTATTCTTTTTATAATTATAGTAAATTCAATAATTTTTTTAATTTATAGAAAATTGAATAGGTCATCAGCTACATTATTAAAAGCTTTTTATATTTATTATAAAAATAAAAAAATTATATATAATATCTCTAGAATAAATATTTTTACCATTTAAGTTTGTATCCAATATAAATTAAATTATTATTTTTCCTATAATTTATCACAACTTCTTTTTTTACAATTTTTTTTATTACTTATTTAAGCCCATTATTTAATTAGACACCAAAACAAGACATGGCCAATCTTTGCCAATTTGAAAGTTGCAAAGCTGGATGCATAAAGTGCCAGGGTGGCAGCCGTTAGAATCCAACGAGAGAATAATATGTGATCCTTTTTCTAAAATTAAATTAACGGTTGAGATTTCAGTATCCCCATCCCAGCTATTTATACCCAAAAAAATCCACCATCCCCGACCATATATAAAAAAAGTCTGATAATTTTCGCTTTCCACCTTCTTCATCGGCAAAAACCAGCAGCAAAAACAACAAAAACACCGCAACGCAGCTGTGGTTGTGGTCGTTTTTGTGTTTTCTTTTGATAAATAAAATTAAAATAAAAAGAATCTTCTCGCAGTTGGATCCTTCTCGCATTTTCTCTGGGTTAGTCATTTTTGGTTTTGTTTTAGATTTTCAAGATCTGGGTTTTTCTTTTTGTTGGGAACTGTATATGGGTTTTGATTTTTGCATTCTGGGTTCGTTTCTTTGTTTTAAATCTTGTGGATTTGTTGTTCTGAGCTGGTTCTGTTTGCTACATTGCATCGTTTGATTGCTTTTTGTGTTGAGAATTTCGTGTTTGTTTTGCTTTGATAATATGGGAGATGGAAATGTGGTGTTGTATTTAGATTTGATTCAATTTTGTATTGGCTTAAATATAATTGATTTTTTTCATTGAAAAAGGAAAAGAAATTCTCAAGCACATTGAATTGTTATAAAGTGTCTCAATTTGCATTGAGAGATTTTGATGGCCCCACGTAAAGTTTTGGTAATGTTTTCATATATGGATTTGAAATTTAAAAGCTTTTCTTGAGAAGGTATTCTTTTACTTATTTTAATTAACGTATTTATGTTTTGATATCTTGAGAACCTGAATTCTTGAATGTAAGGCTTCTTGTTGTGTTGGGTCGAATAATATTTTCTTTGAATATTTTCTCTTCCTTTAGACTGGAATTCATTGTCATGTGGGACCGGTGATTTAATTATATGATTATTCCTCCTAGTGGCGATGCTAATCACAAGTCCACACGCATAGTGATTGGATGCTTAACCTATAAGCATTACTACATTATATCCATTATCTTCCAATGCTGAAAGAATAATTTCCTCTGCATTATAAAGAGATTTTAATTAGAAAAGAAAGATTAACATTGTGAGTTTCTGGTTGAAATTGACAAGTATAGAGTAAACTACCTAAAATCTCTTTTATGACTTATAGCACAAGGATACCAAATTAAGTTGAATCTTCATGCATGTAGAATAAAAGAGATGGTATTTTTACTTCATTGATCACTTCAAACTCTGGGATATTGTCATATTTTAATCTTTTCTTTTTGGTTCCGTCTGAGAAAAGATAGTTATGATTAAGTTTAAAGTAAAATACTTTAACTTTTTTTTAGCCAAAAGCTGAACTATTGCTTACATTTAATTTGCTTGCTAAAATACTGTTGATTTGATTATGTATTCTATTCTCATATTTGGCTTTGTGTACCTGCAGCTACATAGTAAAGTGCCAGCATGGTTGCGCAGGGCTTCACTGTTGATCTCAACAAGCCTCTTGTCTTCCAGGTAAAATTGCACTGCCTCTTTATTTTTATTTGTTTGATTAAATTTGTAAGCAATTCATATAATTAAAATTTGCAGGAATGAATGTTTGAGTTATTCTGTTTTCAATTTCTTTCCTTTGATCACCTCTTTTATCATATTCACTTCTGGTGTTTAAGATAATCATTTACATTGGATATGCCATTAAATTTAACTTGTTTTTCAGGATTCTTATTATGACTTTGGATGGGGAATTAATTAAAATTTTAAAGGTCTATTAGTTGATTCTACTTGCTAGCTTATTTTCATGGATTTCTTGTTATTTCAGTTTGTTCTGCTTATATCAATTTGGCTCCCTCCATTTTCTGACCTTTCATTCTTTTGAACTTTAAAACTGCTCCCTCTTAGTTAATTATTTATATTTGGCATCTTTTGTTTGGACTTCAAAATTCTTGTTGCAATTCATTTTCTCATCTTTCTATTAAATTGACATGTTATTTTTCTAGTAACCTTTTTTTTCAGGAAGTATTGTGAAATTTGCTCATTTATCAAATAGTTACTTTGAATCCCATTGGTGATTCTAATTTCTTGAGATTTGTTCACAGGTTGGCCATCTTGGAGAGGCTTATGAGGAATGGGTTCACCAGCCAATTGTAAGCAGGGAAGGCCCTCGATTTTTTGAGAGTGATTTTTGGGAGGTATAACCTTTAAACTTTATGTACATACATGGAAATTTCTACCAGCCTTGCAATCACAGATCACCTACGCATGCATGTACATCTAGAAATTTCTCATAATTTGATACTTTGACTGAGGTTTCTAAATATATCACTGAGAATTTTTTCTCTGTTCTTTGAACAGTTCTTGACTCTCACAGTTTGGTGGGCAGTACCAGTTATTTGGCTGCCAGTTGTATGTTGGTTGGTCTCTCTATCTGTACGAATGGGGCATACACCTTCCGAGAATGCGACAATGGTGGTCTCTGGCGTTTTCATCTGGACATTGGTGGAATACACAATGCATCGATTCCTTTTCCACATCAAAACAAGTAGTTATTGGTTAGTAGTATCTCCGCATGAATGCTTACATACACCTGCACACTTGCACAAATTCTATTGGACTGCTTTTATCATGTGTTTTAGGATGATAACATAACATGATATATTTGGACTTGCTGTAGGGGGAACACCATACACTACCTTCTTCATGGATGCCATCATAAGCACCCTATGGATGGTTTGCGTCTTGTCTTTCCTCCAGCTGCAACAGCTGTCCTATGTGTGCCGGTTTGTACATTCTATCCATGCATTTACTTTGTCATTATAAAAGAATTACTTCTGTGAAGTGTAATGTTCCTTATGCAACTGCATATGTGCTATTGGGAAGCATACAGGTTTCTTAGGCTTTATTTACTTAGATCATCTGGCCATTGAATTGTATTCTCTGTGCATATGAATAACTCAACTCAACTAAGCCTTATGGTTCAGAATCTTTGCTGGTGTACCATCAAAATTTTTATGATAAGAAAAGGGGAGAAGGATTTAGTACAGCCTTTGTGGTTAAAGTTATCTATTTACTTTTCATCTACAAGATTGTATATATATGAGAAAAGTTTGAGGTAAAGTCAGTCACAGATGTAGTATCAGGTACTTGATTGCTGACTTAATTTGAGTACTGCAGGCGGGGTTTGTCGGAAAATTATGAAATACACTTCATATAAGCAGAATGATAGATGATTCATTTGTGAAACTCCATTTAAGATATTGTGGACATTTCAGTAAAAAAAAGATCATGTGCTCATGCTGTGGCTAGTTATTAATTTATTTGAGTAGGTGTAAGCTAACACTAGTAGAGCAGTGAGCCATTCTTTAACTATAACGAAGGACATTTCTCATTGAATGTACATATCGCAGGTTTGGAGTCTCTAGCAATTGATATTAGCAAGAGTCAGTTGACTGTCTTAAAACCTTGTTATTTTGTCCAATAAAATGCTTCATGATCTTCTCTTTTGTACTTTTTCTATCACTCTTAAATGCAAACTTTTTGTTCTTGCAGTTCTGGAACTTAATTAAGCTTTTTGCCACCCCCTCAACTGCTCCTGCTTTGTTTGGAGGTGGTTTATTAGGTTATGTGATGTATGATTGCACTCATTACTACTTGCATCATGGTCAGCCCTCTCTTGGAGTACCTAAAGATCTCAAGGTAAGCGGATACCTCATTTGCTCTGGTTTCCTGATGTGATAATATCGTCTGCATTTTTCTTGTGTGGTGAGCTTATCTATCCACTTAGGCAATTTTGAACCTGACGTTTCTGCATTGTGGACACTGTATTTTTTTTAACCATAGCTATCTGTTATGTTTTGTTTGTGCCAAATAAAAAGATGTGTTTGCTTATTGTTACTTGTGTTCTGCAGAAATATCACATGAATCATCACTTCAGGCTCCAAACAATGGGCTTTGGAATTACATCGTCGTTATGGGACAGGGTTTTCGGAACGCTTCCACCACCAAAAGTGGTTGCAAAGAGCAGATAAATTTTAAATGGAGGTGCCACAGTACAACTAGTGAGGATCAGGGTTGGTTTGAAGTTTTAATGTCTTTTATTCCTTTCTTCTTCTCCCAATCAATTGATTTATAGTATTGTTAAATCTAAATGATCTCTACCAGGTTGGGGTTTTAGCACATCAGTGGATATTCTGAATTTTGTGGTGTCCATTTCTATGAGATAATTCTGTGTAAATTAGCTTAAAATTTACTGTTTGCTTGTGAAGAGAAAACTCCATGCCTCTGTCTATCTTGCCTTCAGGCTTTAGTCGATTTCCATGGATCCCCCAATATCAGGGCAATGCGTTGAACAAAAACAACATATTCAAAAGTGCTACCTGGAATGGCATTTAAGTTCATGTCAGGAGAGGAAATAGCAGTAAGAGGGAAAAACAGGGTTAACTCATAAGGTTTAAGAAAGATTCATCTGCCAAGTCCTTTAAACACGTTTTTTGTGTTTGATGCGTCTCAAAAAGTTTCCGAGATACGAAGATCGCTAGTGAGCAAATAATAATTAAAAAGAAAAGGTTTCTGCAAGCATAAAAATGTAAAATAATTTCTTCCCGTTGATGGAATGCCTAAATGATAAGATACAATTTTGTGATTGTCAATGTATAAATCAGCTCACTAAATCAATATACACTTACTTCTTCCTGTCCATAATTAAGCTCCCCATTTCAGTTTGGCACTCCAATCTTGTATCTATTAACGCCTGTGGAAAGCAGCTACAGAAATCAAGGTTTATCCTTAATTTCTGTAGTTGCTTTCAAAATTTAAGGGTAAAAAGGACAGTGAAGGAAAACTTTAAAATATACTACAACCTCTATAAATTAATATTCGATAAGTTAATAATCTCGACTAAATAATAATTTTTTCCGATCCCAACTCGGGTCAATGAGATAAAATAATAATTTTGCTAAATTTATAAAATAATAATTTTTAACCCATTGAAAATATTAAAATAATAATTTATTAAATATATATAAAAATTACATATATTATGTAAATTTATAAAATAAAGCACTTTCTAGATAACTTTTATTTTTAAATTTTATTCTTTCCTAAAATATGTATTTATAGTCAATTGTTTCTTCTCTGCAAGTGAATTAAATTCAATTTCATCTTAACCTTTTGCAAAGCATAGACCATATTTGGTATATTTTTCTCATATTGAAGCAAGTAATTTTTCAAGGTCTCCATCGCAAGAAAAGTCTCTTTTGGAGAAATATGTGGTAAAATATTACTATCATCTGGATCTTGATCGTCATTAGCTGACACACCCATTACTCATTCAATAATTTCTTCGTCTATTAGTGATTCCATTAAAGCTTCATTTTCACTAGGATAATTCAAAATCTGCTCAATATTCATGGCATTTCTATAATGCAGATTAGAAATAACTTCTTCAAGTCTATGAATCCCTTCAATGTCACCAATTTATTGTTCTAGAGGCATAGCTTCCTCGGATCGAATTTTGCAATGTTTGAAATAATTTGCAATAGTTGTCTTCACATTAATACTTCAAGCAGCATTAATAAAATTAATAGCATCTAGCACATTAATTTTTTTAGGATTTATTGCTCCCATCTTATAGCCTTCCAAAATGTTAGAATAAAAACAACGCCGATAATAAATCTTAAGTGTTCGAATAATTTCAGCATCACATGGTTGAAATTTTTGACATTGTATTTGGAGGAAAAAGAATAATTCAACATTTCTCAAGCCTTCGATAAACCTTGAGATGAGCTGGGCAATTGTCTACGATAAACAACATCTTTCTACTGATCATTCTATCGTCAAATAAAAGAACAAATTCTTGAAAAAGTAATCCAGTAATCCATGCTTTCTTGTTGGCTCGATAATAATAATTAAAATTACTAATATTCATATTTTTAAAGCATCTGGGATTAGCAAACTTACCAATAATCCATAGAGGTATTTTATTTGAACTATCTCTATTGCAATAAACAGCAACAGTAAGTCTTTCCTTGTCTTTTTTTCATCCTTCTAATTGCTTTGTAGCTAGTGAATGATCAGCTTGCAAACGATAAAATAATTCTGTTTCATCCATATTATAAATATTCTTCCAATAAAACTTGTCCAATTTAGCTTGAATTTCAGGTAAAACATTTTTAATATTCTCCATGACAACTGAACCACTTTCACCGAACTTTCTATAAGACTTAATCTCATATCTCGCTTTGAACCGCTCTAGCCAACCACTTGAGAAGTTAAAATCTGAATCTGCATCACCATATATTTTCTGTAGAAACTCTTTTGCTTTAGTTTGAATCATTTCTCCGGTCATATTCACTTTCTCTTGATATTGGAGAAACCACTCATATAATACTTTTTCTAATTCGGAATATTTGGCTGATTTGTGTCTTTTAACATTGCTATTTGTTATCTTTTTTGACAAATATTCTGCTGACCTTTTGAGAGTATTTGATATTGTTCCTTGGCTGATGGAGAAACCAAACTTTTGTTGAACCCATTGTTGTAAATCTTTTTGACTTGAAGAGGGATACTCATTTTTGTACTCACATAATGATTTTAGCATCTCATATGTTAGTGTAGATTTTTTTACACCTTTCAATGAGAAGCCATGAAGGAGAAGATATATATAAAATTTTATATTTTGATATATGAAATTAAAGTACATATTTCTATTTATAAATATTTTATTGTGCACTTGAAACACTTTATATTCTAATGCACGTAAATGCATGCATTGCATTTTAAACCACATCATTCATAAAATTAGCTATGATACAATGCACTATCGTCCATCATGCATCTGGAATATCAAAGATCATTTATAAATTCTTTAATTCCTTCATTAATTGTATATGAATTTATTAAAAAAATGATATATAAAATATTAACTATTTTTTAAAATAATAAATATTAATTTATCAATAAAATAATAACCTCTATAAGATAATAATTTTTCTTGGTCCCAAGGTTACTATTTTATAGAGATTCTACTATATTCGCCTAGTGTATGTATATATTTATATATATATTTTTAAAGTCTCACGATATTTTGCTATTTTGATGAAATTGAGTTAAAGATACGAATGTCACTTAAGAAATGAGAAATCTAAATTGATATATTTCTATTCCATAGTGTCTAAAATAAAAATAGAAAACAGGTTTTTTATATTTTCAAAATTATAATTAAAATTTTAAAAACTTGTTAGGCTAATAATAATTATGACTATACATTAGATATAACCATCTTTTTATATTTATCATAAATGCAATAAACTTTTATCAAGATTAATGGGTAGTAAGGTATATTATTACTTTTGACATGCTAGTAATTAAAAAAAATGACTGAAAAATTAATTTCTTTTTTTCTTTTTTGATTTTTTGCTGAAAAGTTAAACCTGATTATACAAATCAACATGATGAATTGGAAAAAGAAAAAAATCTATAAATGCAACGTAATATTAGAAAAAGAAAATAATGTGGACTGAACAAAAAGGCTTGTCCATATTTGAAAATGGGCCGTACAAATGCGGCCCTATTAATTTATAGGGTTTTAACCGACTATTGAGGCGGTTCGATTCAAATTTTTCCAAAAAAAAAAAAAGAAAATATAAATTATAAAAAAGGGGTTTTTCCACCTTACAGCAGGCAAAGGGGTTTAAACTAGGGCTTTGTTTGTGTGTGTGTGTGTTGAATTCTCTCTACTGTTTAACCAAACAGTCCTCAAATGTTGCATTTCAACATTACTCCGATTCCCTCACCATGAATGTAGTACCGTTATTCCATTTCAGAGACAAGTTCGTCATTCTACCCTCTCTCAAAATCACACCATTTTGTACACTTGAAGCTTTGAAATCCCTAATTTATTTGTTTTCTTGTTGGTGCTTTTAGAAATGGCAGCAGATGTTCCGGTAAAGCAGTTGTCTCTTCCTGTGAATCCATGCTGTGCATTGGTATGTATGTTCTGTTTATAATAATCACTGAATCTTGTGTTTTTATTTTTTTATTTTTTTTACAATGTTGCGTTTTTATGAAATTAAATGTTTAACAGTGGAAAGAGAAGTGTTCGAAGTTAGAAGGTGGACGGAAACATTTGAGACAAGCAGTGCAGATTCTTAATGAACAAGTTGATAAGATTCAAGCCGAGAATCTCGCACTCAAGAAAGGTAATCTTTATATCTATCTTCAGTTTGATTTGTAAAATTGGATGAAGGGGAGAGTAAATATTACTAATAATTTATCAATGTTTTAAGAGGAGAGGAATTAGTAAAAATATGCTCTATTCAGTTTTCTTATAGGATACATGGTAGGATCAGAAACTTATGCACAAGCGCCAGTGGCATGATTGAAATTCATATTCAGGCATTACCCAGGAATCATGTTTAAAATTTTACTAATTATGGTTTTTGTGCCTTCTTTTTGGTGTATAATTTCATGTCTTTTTACCTTTTGCAGCATATGAAGAAGAGAAGGCTCGAGCAGGAACTGAGAAAGTGGAGAGGGAGCAAGAGTTGGCTGCGAGAGTTGCTTTTGAGAAAGAGATTTCTGCCTTGAAGTCCGAACTATGTTCCTTGAAGCAAAAAGGAATTGCAGATGTTGAAGATAAAACCGGGGAATTGAAGATTTTACAGGATCATGTTTCTAAAGCGGACAAGGAGATTGCTCGGCTTAAAGCACTTCTTGAGAAGGAGAAGAAGAGGGCAGATTCTGAGAAGAAGAATGCCGAGGCACAAAAGAAAAGTGCTTCAGAGGCATGGAAACTTATGAAAGCTGAAAAGGCTAAGGCTGAGGAAGAGAGGAAGCTTGCTAACAGTGAAGGGAAGAATGCTGAAGAATATCGTCTTCAGTTGGAGGGATTGAGGAACGAAGTTGAGGAAGCCAAGTCAAAGTTGGTATCTGAGACATTGAAGTATGAAGAGGCAAGCAAAATGGTAGAAGCAGAAAAGAACAAAGTGACTGAAGAGAGGAAACGTGCTGATTCAGAGATGGATAAAGCAGAGCAGCAAAGGAAGCTTGCAGAAGCAAATGAGAAGAAGTTCATGGATGAAAAATCTCTTGCTAACAGTCTTTCTCAGCAATTGGAGGATGCTAGACAAGAAGTTGAGGAGCTACAGAAAGAGATAAATAACCTTACATCCTCCAAAAATTTGGGTGATGCTTCTAGAAATCAATACGATCAAATTAACATTCCTCCCGTGAATTCTGAAATGTCTTCCTTACAGCAAAAAAGCAGTTCAGATATTGAAGATAAAACAAGGGAGTTAAAGCTTTTTCAAGACTGTGTTTCTGAAGGGGAAAAGCAAATCAATCGGCTCAAGGTACTCCTTGAGAAAGAGAAAGAAGAGGCAGATTATGTAAAGAAGAATGCTGAGGCAGAGAAGAAGAGAGCTGCTGAAGCATGGGAACATGTGAAAGCAGAAAAGGCTAAGGCTGATGAAGAGAAGAAGCATGCTGATATTGAACGGAAGAAGGCTGACGGTTATCGGATTCAGTTGGAGGCATTAAGGAAAGAAGCCAATGAAACAAAAGCAAAGTTTATGTCTGAGATTTCACAGCTTGAAAAGGCAATTAAAGAGTTGGAAAGAGAAAAGCATCAGAAATTTGAGGAGGCAACCAAAAGGATTGGGGGCAAAAAAAAGAAGGCCATGACAGAGAGAAAACATACAGATATAGAATTGATGGAAGCAGAAGAGCAAAGAAAGCTTGTGGAAGTGAATAGGAAGATGGCACTGGAAGAAAAATCCCGTGCTGATAAGCTTTCTTGTCAGCTTGAGGAAAGTAGACATAAAACTAAGGAACTGCAGAAGCAAATAAAGGAATTTTGGTCCTCTAGAAAAGCAGTCGAGGCTCCTACTACTTCACCTAGCAAAGACGTGAATGCTGAAACCAGAAACTTGAAGCTTCTAGAGAAACAATTGAAGCTTGAAAAGATGCGTCTGAAGTATGCGAAACAAGTGTCAAAGTTGGAAAAGAACCGCAATATTAATCTACAAAATGAACTAAGTCTCATAAAGATGGATTCTGTTCAAATTTCGCGACGCCTGGGTGCACTGGATAAATGGTTCTCATCTGGACTTGAATGTAGAGAGGACTTGGAAAACGTTAGTTTCCTCATTTATACTATTTATAACAGTCTTTATTTACTTGGTTTGGAATGACATTGTTTGCTCTGATAGTGGTGGCTAAGGAATTTATTGCAAATAGCATACAGGTTTTTGGCATTTGTTTCTAAACTTTGCTGCCGGTTGATTTTTCTCAGATGCGTGGTTACCTGGTGGCTCTTTTTGAACTGATCTGGTGCGTAGAGCATAATTGCTCTCAATAATTCTTTTCTGTGTGAACAGTTCTAGAACTGTCTGTGTGGCCAAAAAATCTGTATTGCAAATGTTAGTTTGAAGAAACACTTTTTTCCCTATGTGGATGAGAAATACAAGCTCTCCTCTCTCTCTCTCTCTCTCCTTTCGTGTTCATTTACCTTGTTTTGTAGCTAAAAAATGCCTTCTAGACTACGATTAGATACCTTTCCCTCTTTCATGTTAAAGCATCTGTACAATCATCTAAGGTTTGGTGTAGTGATGTCTCAGATTTAAATAAATAGATTTAGGGGATTTAATTTGTTTCATATTTATCTTAGTTATGCATTACTTGTAAGGATGTCATTCCTCCCACAGGCTTTAAATGTTCTATTTAGCTTCTGCTATTCCCACAGTGGAATAGCTGCTTCCATGCTTTGTGATCCAACCTAAATATGATAATAGTCATATGGGCTCTACTGTCTGTGAATGCGAACTTTTATCGTTAGATTGTTTTTTTATTGCTTTGCTTGGAAGTGCATTGTTTTCATAATTGTTCCTTCTATACAATCAAAATCTGTGTGTCTGCTGTTCTATGTTGGCTAACTGGTCCTTAGATGCATTTCGCAGGCAGCACACATGAGAAGGCCAAAGTTGAAGAGGAAACTCTGTGATTTGGAACCATTTCCAATGTATGCTGAAACTGAAAGTGAACTTCTCAAGTCTAGCCGCATGACTTCAGCTGCCTCTAATCCTGTCAGAAAAACCCTTTACTGTAATGCTCCATTGTTCCCTGTGTCTGGAGGGTATTGTACTGCATCTATTTCAGGTATTGATTCTAAATTGAAGTCTCTGGATGGAGGCTCTTCCCAAAAATTGTTACAGAGTTCTGCAATGAATTCCAGTTCAGCATCTTTTTCTGATGGTCAGTTGGTCGGGTCACAGGAAAGGGGTGCTTTTGTTCCCACCTCATCGGAGAAAAAGGTAGAAGAAAATGATGGAAAAACAACTTCATGCATGTTTGGTGAAGTGACAAAAACACAATGTAATGAAAATGTTGCTGTGGTGGCTGAAAATAGTATTAGAAGTCCAAATAGTGCTGATACTTCTGGAGGAGTTAATGGACGTGCACGAAAGTTTAATAGGGTGTTCAATGCAATTGAATCTGTTGAGGTTTTATATTCTGAGGGTAGGAAGTTGCATCTGCAGATGGAAGAGAAACTCTCTGTCTTGCATGGTATGCTAAATAGGGAAATAGACAAACCAGTTGAAGCAAGTTTGCAAGATGGCTCATATGCTAAGCATGAGGGGGGTCGCAAGAAGAGAAAGGTATCTTGTGATGAGAGAATAATTTTGCAGCATTTGTGCAGCAGAGATGAGCAGGAGAGGACTATAAAAATTAGAAGTAATGTCCAAAATGATGGAAATGCTTATGGACCTGCTTCGTCTTCTGCCATGGATCTGTTGGGAGTGCCACAGGAATGCATCAAGGGATTAAGTGATTCTTTCGGATTTGATCTTGAAAAAAGTGAAAGGTTTGAGGAAATAGAAAATGGAGATTATATGAAATTGCTGGACCTGGATAATACTGCAGATGAGGAATGTTACAGAAGAGCAATGGAAATGCCATTATCCCCTACTCTTCCTGAGATTGAGATTTCTAGGATTGAAACATTTGATGTGGATAACTTCAGAGCATTTAACTTCAATGGAGGATTATCAAATGAGAAGGAAGTTTTGGTGCCTTCTCACAGACTTGATGTCGCTGGTGTGGAAGTTAGTTCCAACAACCTGAGATGTATTGTTTCAGGAACTCCCTGTAATGAAATCTTGCGTGAGAATAAAGGTCTTGTGGATTCTGTTGATATGTTAGGGAATGAGAAGGGTTATTGTAATACTGTGGGAATTAAAGGAACTTCTGATAGACAGACCAGGGACTCTGAAGTGGTTGAAATGTTGAATATGCCCAGTTCCAGTCTTAACTCTTCAGACATTTCATCTGAAAGCAAACTTGGCTTACCACACGGCAATATTCCTGCATACTGTGTAGTGTTTTCTAATATCAATGACCCTAGAAGTGTTTCTAGGATTTTTTGTGCTATAAGAACTTGCATGGCTCGCTGCTCTTTAGATACTGAACGAGAATGCCTGGTGCAAAAGATCTTCCATGCTCTTAAAACTGAAGCTAAAATCTCACCCAAGTAAGTAACTCAGAGATATTTAAGATGGTGTATATGGTGTCTCTGCTGTTACAGAGTTCAAGCTGAATTGTGTTATTTTTATTTTAACTTTCAATTTTGTTTAAAAGTACTTATCTTAGTTCACAATATAAGCTGTTAAATAGGGTGTTTGTGTTTCTGGGAATGAAATTCACCATTTTCTTTACTTGTTTTAGGGAGAAGGCTTGTGCACTTTTCACATTGTTGCTACTGAATTTTTCTTGGTGTACTTTGGATAAATGTGGAAATTTTGCGGATAAGAATTTTTTCCTTTGCCTCGATTCTTTTGCTTGCCGGATTAATGCAGGTATGTTTATCTGATACATGCGTGCGTATTGTGTTCTATCGTATGAGTTGCGTTTTGTCCTTACTGTTTTTGTGGTCTAATTTATCTTCTTTTGGTTGTTTGTTTAATCTTAGATATTTATCTTTTCATATGCAGTGGTGTGTGCCGTTGAGGCAAGAAGCTTGTTTGCAGAGTTATGTTGTTGTGAGGAACTGGTTGGTCTCATTGAGGATTTTCTCATAAATGGGCGATTGATGGTGCACAGTGATGCATCGATTGAGAGACTTGAAGGATGTGATTCAAGGATAAATATCTTTCTGGACGGTATATATCTTAATTTCTCCTCCAATCCAGCTTCAGCTGACCAGCTGGTGGCAGGGAGCATCATATTAGCATCAGTATGTGCAGCAATAGACCACATTGAGTTTATTTGTGAGGCTTCTTACAACCTTTTACAGATCCGAAAGTATGAAAATGATACTATATTAATAATCCTTCATGTTTTTGCTTACCTGGGTGGCAAGAAATTTCTCTCTCTGGAGGAGTACAGTTTGACAATGACTGTGTTAAGATCCATAGTAGTTTTTCTTGAGGGGGACAATTCATTGGTTTCTTCAGCTTCTTCTCTTTCACCTTCTCACGCGGTTAGAAGTAAGTTCCACCCATGTGCTAAATGCCCGTTTGGTGCAGTTTCTGTGGATGTCGTTATATCATTGCTCTTGGAAAAGCTTCATGGTTGTGCTCTTTCAGTAACCACGCATCAGCATATGATGGAATCGGCTAATTTATCTAATTCCCATGTCCTCTGCACTAAGGAATATGCTCAACAGAGCTCAAGTCACGAACAAATTTTTGGTGCCCTTGATATGAACTGTGGTGCATCCTATGATAAGTCCTCTACTCATTCAAACTCTGTTGGCATTGGGTCTTTATTTGATCTCAGTGACGTCCTATCATTGGTGGAACTGATTGCTTGCTACATGGTATGTGACTCACTTCTGTTGATTTAATTTTGTTGTTTTCACTTGTTAGAAGTTTCTTACTGTAGTTCTCTCAGAGTTCCTGATTTTAGCTATTTCTCTTTGATGAACCCTCATGATATGATCCTTGACTTCCAGAAATCATTTTTAATTTTCTATCTCAAGTAAATATGTCTAACAACAGTAAGTTGTAAAAGAAAAATGGGGACTTGTGCAATGCTTTACCGTGTTTATGATATAAACTGAGCACTTATAGCTCTGGAAACATGCTCTGGGTTTAATCAGGGTTAAAATTCAATGTGGTAAGGAAATATCAAGAACCTTAATCGTTGGTTAGGTTTGGGAGATGTTAGAAGAAATCGCTCCATTTTCCTACTACTGTAGTATATACAGTATGTACTCTAAAAAATGGCAGGATGAAGGTAGAAATATTTTATCGAACTTTGAACTTTGAACTTTGAAGTAAGTTGGTATGCTTGATATATAATCATGTCATATAGAAGCTGCGCCAGTATTTGATCAACTTCTATGCATGCCTTTCCTTTTTTTCTTGAAGATCTTACAGAATTTCTATTCATTTGTTTTTGTTAAATGTGCAAGGTGACAGAATTAGGAAGTGGTTTCATTTATTTTGCAGTTAAAGTAGAAAATAGAAACCCAGGAAATGCGTTTCTTCTATAATACTCCTTTCGTACCTGTAGCTTCCTTATTCATACTGGGTTATGCTGACAATTCTAAAATTTTTTCGATCCATATCCAGAGCTGGGAGTGGACATGTGGTAGGATTATTCCAGTGTTACTGGAGATTTTAGAAAGACCTATGGTAGACGACTTTGCTGTTGCTGTTGTTCTTCTCCTTGGTCAGCTCGGAAGGTATGTTTTCCATGATCAGTTGTATGTGATGCTTGGTGTGATTGTCTTTAATTAGTTTTTTGTCTTGCCACTTGACTCTGCTTTTGGAGCCTATTTCTGATATTGTTATTTCTGCACTGATAATATATTTATTTATCTATCCTTTTCATTTGCCCTGCAATTTATATGATATTCACTTATCAAAAACATCATCACCAAACAAAGTGGTGCATGCATGGCCCATTGGTCTTCTATATTTGTATTGAGAAATCAACTATTTATTTGATTTCTAAATGTAATTTTGTTACTTGTAACTTAGGAAAAACTCATAACGTTGGCTAAATTTATACAAGTATACTAAGCATCTCCAGGTTCTGTAACAAAGACATGTTCATCAGGGACGTTTTCTTGATTTCCGAGATCACGATGATATAAACTTAATTTACTGAATTGTCTTGATGAGATTACTTGTCTGGCATGTATATAGCCTATGGAAGGACTTGGTGAAATTTTGGACATAGCCTTGCAATGTTCAGAATTGCTTTGTGCTTAGCCATGTCCCTGTTTTGGCACTGGACTGGCGATTTCGGTGGAAGCGAACCATAGATAGATGGTTCAATTTCAGTTACTCTGGTTCTGGACCAGATCTTACAGAAAAAATGGCTTTGATGGAGGTCTTTTATCTTCGAGTTCCACGCTACAAATGGGTTCAAAAGCCAAAATAACTTATTTTTATATAGGCTGAATGGTATCATAAAGTTATGAACTGGCCCATGGCCATGGCTATTTGCGCATTAGAAATCATTCTTTTACTGCGCTCAACTGGCCCATGTCTGCTTGATGTTGGCCAAGGCATCGACTTGTTGGTGCTTATGTAATGTGGAAGTTATATATCTAAATCTCTGTAATATAAATTTTGAAAAAGAGGAAAATTAAAAAGAAAAGCTATGAGCTTGATGGATCTAGTGTAGATACTCAGGATTGAGTAAGCTTGAGAGAATGATCGTTCATTTATAAATTTAATGGAGTTGATGATTGTGAAGTTAGCAATAGGCCATTAGATTTATGATTGCTTGTAGAGCAGACAGAAAGGGCTGCTGCTACCTTGAGTTTTTATTAGCAATTCCATTTAAATAGGTAAATTTGGTAGTGTCCTGGCTCAGAACTCTTTAGTAAAGAATCCTTTTAAATTTAAGAAGCTAAAAAGAAGGTATGGAGTTAGAAAAAGTAGAGTTTGGAAAAGAAAAGAAAAATGAGTTGTTTCCAATCCTCTTATAACATATTGGAAAATCCCATTATGAAACAGGCGATAAGAGATGTATTGCTGATTATTAAAACCCTATTGTACGGGCAGGAAAAATTTCCTTATCTGACGCTGAAGTTTGATCATTATTGAACCATCTATTTTGCTTTTGTTTCTCCAAATGCTTAATGTTGTGCCTATTCTCAGTATCTTTGCATGCCTGTTGTTGGCCTGTAGGCCTCCTTCCATGCCTGTGGTGATTAATCATAATTTGCCCACTGACCCCATATAAAACAGGCCCATCATTCTGCTGGCACCTTTAGATGGCAGCTAATACTTGTTTCCTTGAAATATATGCATGAAACTAATTTTATTAGCAATTTGTTAAGAAGAGAGATTGTGCTCACAAAGTCTTGGTGTTTGCATTTAGATGCTGTTGATTTGTGATAATTATTGTTTATACCTGCAGCAGGAATTTCTACACCTGTAGTATTGCAAGTTACAATTTCACAAAAACATGCAGTTATTTTCTGTGCTAATTATTGATTAGACTGTGATTGTGAATACAGTTCACAGATAGTTGGCTGTAGTGCTCTTAAGTGAGTGAACTCTACTGATTTAAAGTTATTGGTCTCTTGTAGAACGGTCTAGGTATGTGCAAATCTGTAATTCTATTCATGTGGTAATAAGTAGCTTTTTGTTTTTCTCTCTAGTCTACTTTATCAACTATATCATCTCTATTTTACTACTGAAATTTGGCAAATTCATTTTTTTGATTGTCTGTCATAACATTTAGGTTTGGAGTTGCTACTTGTGGTCGCGAGGATAAGGAAGTTGAGAGCTTGAAGTCTAAATTATTTGGTTTTCTCTGGCAGAACACTACTAGCAGATCATCTCTTCCTGTACAAATTGCCACTGTTACTTCTATACTGGGGCTTCTGCGTCTTGATTTTAAGGATGTTGTCCAGAGTGATTTAAAGCTTCCAAAAGTTGCAAGTCAATCTGTATATATCGATCTTCTACGGAAGTGGGTTTCCATACTAAGCAAGGAGCAACAGAACTTGTCCTATAGTCTCTTACAGTCGGCTGCTATAGTTACAAGCTGATTTTCTTTTTTTACTTTTCTGACTGTATTTTTCCTGTCTGTAGCTCGAGAGTCATGTCAAATCAGAAAACAACTGTTTTGAGGTTTTCCATTTGATGGGTTTTCTTCTATCAGAGTAGCGATGTTAGGAGCAACTAGAAATTTCTTAAACCTGTTGAAAATTGAGGAAAAGATGAGGGCGATTTTGAGATAGCTGGTATGGAAGCCCCCAAGTTCTTGTACAAACTTGTAAAATTTTTTGCACCATCTTTTGTAGTTATATATATCTCTTTAATTCAATATACGCAGCAGTGATTTTAGTAGGATTGTTGAGTTCCTTGTTTTCGGTTATAAGACCATGGCATTGGTTTACCTTTGGTGATCCTGTGCTTTCCTGTTTTTGAGTGCCATTGCCATGTTTAGACTCCTATTAGTGTTGCATATCTTTTGCAGAACTTTTTTAAAACTGTCTAGGGCCTTGGCAAGAATTTAGCTATCCACTGTTATCTATTCTGTTTTACTAATGCTCATTGGGGCTATAAACTTTTGATTGGGTTCATTTTGATTCAAAGTATCTAAAATGAAATCAAATGAAGTGGTTCAATCCAGCCAAAACAAGTTAATGATCTTGCTTTTAAATTGTCATGAAGGGGCAAAATGGGGATCCAGGTGTCACCATTGCCTCTTTGTGTAGGTGGTAGCTATGAATTTGTTTTGCCTTTCAGCTATGCATATGAGGGGATGCTCTGTTCGTTCCTGAAGAAATTGCCAGGATCAACCTTGCTTTTGACTAGGGCCAAGTTCTTGAAGTTGCCCTTGAAGTACTTTAAACCCCAGACACTTGCTTCCGAGTAGCTTGTATTAGCATCTTTGTTGGTCCCCAAGTCAAGGTCCCTGTAGTTAAAATAGGCATCCCTTGGAGACTTGGAAACATAGGGCTTCATATACCTATGGAGGGACCTGATCCAGTGCAGATGCCGGTTAGTTGCCCTTACTCCATTATCTACCCACTTCACCATGTATTGTATGTTGTATAAATTACCTTTCCTATGTGGGAAAGCAATTCCTGATTCTGATATTTTATTCATCTTTCCACCGTAAGGATCCATTATCACGAGTCCTATATCTTCTTCTAACAATCTCTTTCGCATTCCTTCAAGTCCGTCTTCAGGTATAGGTTCTGTCACAAAGTCAGATTTTGCCTTAAAATTAGCTTTGTATAGTTGAGTCTTGTCAAGTAAGACCTCTGGAGGGCTTCCTTTGGGGTATGCAGCAAAAGAGACAGCCGATTCAATCCAACTCATTTCTGTGCAGTCTTCAGCTTTCAATCCCAATTCCGGAAAGCTCTCATTCATTAATGGTATAAGTGCGTCAATTCTGCCAAGAAACAGCGACTCGAAGATAACTCGGAATGTGTTTGAGTTTGTGCTGTTAACACCAGCAATATTTTGAATGATGAGTCTGATAAAGAGGTTTTCATCTAGTTTATCTGCAACGTATTGCCATCTGTGAATAAGCTTGATAGCACCTTGTTCTGTTGTTTTTGGAACAGTGAAAACAGTCACTATTGGTGAAACTCTAACTAGCTTGATTTTCCAGGATAGAATGACTCCGAAACTTGCTCCACCACCTCCTCTTATAGCCCAAAACAAGTCTTCTCCCATTGCTTCTCTATCAAGAATTCTTCCGTTAACATCGATCAAGTAAGCATCGATGACGTTATCCGCTGCAAGCCCATATTTCCTTACCAGGGTGCCAAACCCTCCTCCGCTGATGTGCCCCCCAACTCCAACAGTAGGACATAACCCTGCTGGGAATATGAACTCCACTTTTCTTGCCGATAGCATAGTATAGATCACCAAGTGTTGCACCCGACTGAACCCAAGCCGTTTCCTCTTCAATATCAACCTCTATTGCTCGAAGATGGAAGAGATCAATAATGATGAACGGGGTCTGACACAGATAAGATAACCCTTCATAGTCATGGCCGCCGCTTCTGACTCTAACTTGCAGGCCAAGTCTTCTGCTGCAAAGTATGGATGCTTGGATTTCAGACTCATGGAATGGTGTGACGATAAGAAGAGGATTTGAAGATGTGGAGTTGACCCATCTCAGATTTTGTTGAGCTGACTTCAACAGACTTGGATAAAGACAGGATTCAGGAGTGAAGATGATATCAAAAGATTTAGTATATGCGCTGAACTGGGTTGACATGCACTTGATAAATTTCTCATGGACTGTACTAGAATCTGCACATGAAATTAGAAGCAAAGCAACACATACTATAATAGTCTGGTTCATTTTATCTCTTTCAAATACTTGTTCTCATTCTGGGTTAGCAAATTGCAATGAAGATTGTGTGAGTTCCTGTCTTGGTGTGAAGGAATGTATCAACTGGAAATGTTGTGATTAATTTGCGAAGACGGCTTGCCAAGTAAAAGGCTGCATGCAGACGAAAGAAAAGCGATAATTACAATAGACGAGTAAGGCAAAATTGAACCTTCTATCAATTGAGGTGCGTATTGTCGTTTTATTTCGTTCGGCATTCCACCTTGGAAGCTGCCATTTTTCCATCACTACATGCATTCTGTGATAACATTTGTGCCTTTCCAATATAACCTGACAGGCCTTATATATATATATATATATATATATATATACAAGGGATTTATTCAAACTCTGTCTTGAGCAATGAAATTAACAACTCTTCGGATGCATACAAGATGAATATGTGAAATAAACAAATGAATTTTAAAACTAAAAGAATTAAATTGTCTTAAATAAGGTCTTATAGTAAGTCCATTATATTTGTGAAGCTAAAGCACTGTCACTCTCATCTGTCTTTCCATCTCTTTTTGTACCAAACTGATGTTTATATCTTCTTATCCTCTTTGGAGATTTAACAATCATGAAATCTGCTGTTGTATCATTAATTCTTCTGGGATAATAACGGTGAGGAGTATATGGTTCACTCTACTACGTTTTTTCTTTTTTGAAACAAATTGGAAATTGCATTAATACATATCTGCAGCAAGACAATGAGCAATAATTCTGGAGGGGAAGAATGTGGTTTTTACAAACATGGTATTCAAATCATTAAGAACACAAGCTGGATGTTTACAATCATCAATTAGAACACCAAAATAAGAACTGGCAGTGGGATGTCTTAAGCTTCGAACAGCAACTTGAGAATCAGTTTTCAAAATCTAGTGATCAATGTGCTTCTCTCTGAGCCAGCTGAGAACCTCCCTTGTACTCGAAGATTAAACTGACCTTGAAACTGCTTTGAGTCGCCAACAATAAAGTTGCTTCAGAGTTTCGAACAATCCAGCCAATGCTAGCCGCACCTGGATCTGGCGACACAGAGACACCCACATTCAGTTCATCCCACATGCTTACACCCTCGTACATCACCTGCTTTTGGAGGTAATTTCAGTCGCCACAACTGTCTCCAGAACCGCTCATGCTCAGAACTGCTCTCTCCATGAACCAACCTGTAGCAACGCTTAACAGAACAGTGCCCTCGAGGTTCGTGAATCCAGACCCACTCATCTTTCAACCTTCGAATCGACAATGGGATTTGGCGAATGAGCTCACAATCCCTTTGATTATACAAATTGCACAACACTTCCTCATCCCACCTCTCGCAATCCACATCAATCAATGAAGACACATTTGAAGCAGCGATAGATGGGTCAAGGGTTGAAGAAATCAAACCGGCAGCCAAGGGTCATGACCAATTCGAATATCATCACCACTTCCCACTCTAAGCCTGCTCCCCTTCTTCACCCATTCCCTCGTAGCTCAAATGCTTCGCCATACGAAGCTAGGATTATGACCCAGCTCTGAATGCAGATAGTCACTGTTCTTGAAATACTTAGCTTTGTAACATCTTTGTTACCAGTGCGTTTGGATAAGTCAGAAACCGCCAACCCTGTTTATCAAGAATGGCTAGATTGAAATGTCTCAACTTCTTGAATCCCAACCCACCAACCACCTTCGGCAAACACATACGATCCCATTGCATCCATTTTGATTCCCTTCCCATTGCTATTCCACCAAAACGAATTGAATAACCTCTCCAAATCACCACATAAATCAGTAGGGAGGAGGAATACATTGATAGCAAAGTTAGGGAGGGATTGAACTACGGTTTTCAGTAAACCTTCTTTTCCGGACCTCGAGAGAAGCTTTGTATTCCAGTTTTGAATTCTCTTCCAGGCACGATCTCTACTAAATCCAAAAAATGGGCCTCTTGTCTCGGGGTTAAAGTGCCAATTTGTCCCATAAGCTTGAAACCAATGGGTACTAGCTCATATTTTAATTTTTTAATCAATTTGTCTAGCAATTTAGTAAAAATAGTCAATTTATTTCAATCAAATCATTTAGTCAATATAAAAATTTAATTTGATCCTTAAATACTAAATGTCAAATTTTACAAAAATAAAATTTTATGAAATTAGAGTAAAATTAATTAATTCTAATGTAATGTACTCTAATTATCTATTAAAAATAGATAAACAATATTTTAATTAAAAATTTATATTACCAGATTCTTGTAAAATTATACTTTTATAATTTAGAATACAATCTTACATTTTAGCAATATTTAATTTTAGTTTTTAATAAAAAAATAATAACTTAATAATTTTTCAGTTTCAAATTCGGTCTAGATCTTAATTTGAATGAAGTGGATATTTATAAAATTATTTAATTAATATTATCAAAACTTATTTCAAATATTTTTTAAATTTCTAAATTATTTATATAATTATAGAGTGAATATCTAAGATACTACTTACAGTATTACTTTATTAAAAATTAAAACTAAAGATTGTTAAAATATAAGAGTCTATTCTATTATTATAATTCGATAATATTATTTAATTTAGAACTTCTAATTAAAAATATTATCCAATTATTTTTATTAAATAATATAAATAAATTACGTTAAGATTAAAAAATTTCACTTAATAAAATCCATTGTTATATAATTTAATATTTAGTATGAAGTTCAAAGATCAAATTAAACTTTTTGTATTGAGTAGTCCTTTGATTGGATTGAATTGATAATTTTTGCCAAGTTGCTAGGTATATTAGCCAGAAAATTAAAATCCGAGTCGATTTCCCATTGATTCCAAATTGAAAGGGTAAATTGGTATTTTAGCCCTTGTCTCGGCCTATTAAGGATGAAAGTTTCCTTGGGTTGCAACCGCTCTCAAAGCAGCACGGATCTCTTGTCAAACTTGGTCATTCAGGTTCTTGCTAAACATCACTGCAGATTTCTGATAATTCATAATTTGTCCAGACACTTCCTTATAAGCCTTGACAACACTCTTTTACAATCTCAAAAATGGGCATCCTCCTCCATATGGAATTGATTGGCCCAAAATCAATACCTTCAACCGCAATGTGATACTGAACTGTAGACGCACATGCTGTGATTAGGTCAATCCATTTTCTGTAGAAGCCCAGTCTCTCCAAAATTCTAACAATGGCAACAATGGTTTGAGAATCAGACAATGGCAACGATTGTTTTAATCTTTTTATAAGGAATTATTTCAATAATAAACTTTTTAAAATTTACAATTCTATGTATGAAATATACGTGGACATCGGAGTTGTGACTTATTCGACCAGGATGCCATATTGTACGGTATCAAAACACATCCTTTTGCCTTTGCAAATTTAAAAATCCATCTTAATTAGCAAAACGTTGCGTTTTGCTTCAGAATGAAACATGTTTGGACCACGTCTCATGTGACTTACCCAACACCTTCTCCCTCCCCTCTTCCTTCAGTTTTCTTTCCATGTTGTAATATCGTAATATTTGGCCCCAAATCATCTTAATTTTGCACCTTAAATTAAACAATGTGTGATTGTAATGGAACACAATCTCATCAAAATCTAGGACTCAAAATAAATTGATAAATTATGTACTCAAGAACAATCAGCTGTATAGCTATATATATTTAGTATCATACTTTCTATTGTATAAATGGAATTGGTTTCCTCCAATTGCTTAAATTTTTTACCATATTTGTGCTGTTGGATTTAGTTTTAAATGGATAGAACATTGAATCCAACCCAAGTAAAACAAAAAATAAACTCATATGTGACATGAAAAAAACTTTGTTGTTTATTTTTAAGTATTGATAAGTCATTATCAAAAACATGTAGAGAGATCATTCTCATGAATGTCATGCCCTGAATATTGCATTTGTTAGTCTTATAACTTATTCGTGCCACCACAATAACCATACAAAATTCAACATATACATGTTTATGTTTATATTCACAAACTTTTTTTTTTTTTTCTTCTTTTGTACCATTACATATTCTTTTAGAGAGTCCTTATATAGTGCGCCTAAGTGTAATATACACATAGAGAATTTTAATCGATAGATTAGAATCTTTTAGTTCTAGCCATTAGATTAAGTAATTTATTTACCTGTTTAGTATGGAATATTTTATATTCTATAAAATTTGTAATCTATTGAAATGATTTTTCACCGTAATTTATTAATTGTGTATGAATGTGCTATTTTTTCATCTTCACACTTCTTCATTTGAAATTATTTAACCTATTGAAATTTAAAAAATCAATTAAGAAATTCTAGTTTTCTCTTTTTAAATTTTTAGCAACTTCTATCAAATCTGTTGACGTGGTTACTCTATTTATTTATTAAATTACTCACACATTATAATACAAATGAGACGACTATAATTTAAGCAACATGTTGTACTAAGTTAAAGTTTACTTGATGTTTATGTTTAATAGTAAATCAAATTTTAAGTGCATACTACACCCAAGTGCACTACATAAAATTTATTTTTTTTAAAAAAAAGAGAAGAAATGGGTTTCGAACTCGAGATTGATCCCGAAACATAAATAGTCTTGGCGACTAGATTATAAATCATTTTTTAGGTTAGAGATTAAAAGATATATATATATATTATAGCAATCGAGTGAAGTGAACGGATTCTAAAAATACTTGGCACTCACTTCACTTCACACTTGTGTCAATGCGTTGAAGATATCCAACTCTTTTACTTAATACTCACTTTTCTTGAAATTGGTTTTCAAGTATAATTCTCTAACTGGCAACCCCAGTAATCTTTCTTTCTTTTCTTCCCCTGTAATCTGAAGATTTAGTGAATAAAGGCATTTATTCTTGGCTTTTCTGATTTTCTTTTAGACTTTAGATCCAAAACTAAGCAACTTAAATTGATCAAATTAGATTGGATTTAATGAAGGCAAAGTGTAAAATAAAATGAAAAACATTTCTTTCTATAAAAATTATTAATTTATATATAATGATTTAGAATTTATTATATGATGATCTTAATTATAACTTTTCAAAATAATTTATTGATTTAATTTTTAAATACCAAGATGAATTATATCTATATTATAATCTTTTTTTTCTTCTTTCTATGAATTGCTTATAGTTGAGGGAAATCAAAGTCATATCCATATTTCTTGGCACTGTCCTTTATCACATCTTTTACTTATTATGCTGTACCCTCTTTTTGACACTTATGGTTAGAATATGTTCAAGTATACCTAACATGTGATTGTAATTATTTTTTTAATAATATAAAAAATTAAGAAAAAAACAATGAAGCACATTTCAACTTTCAACTTTTTGAACATGAATAATCTTGAAATTCTTAAAGAATAATTTTTATTTTTCAAGGATTATATATATATATATATATATATATATATATATATATATATATATATAACACAACTAATAAAAGGGTGATACGTATGTATGAGTATTTTACATTTTAATAGTAAATAATTGACATATATTTTATCATTTAAAACTAATAAATACGGGCCAATCATCTACAAGTTTAGTATATGGATGAGAATATATACTAAATTTAGACAAGAATTAACTCCTTACAGAACATGACTCGTGCATTCTTAAAGTTAAAAAGAGTTTGACAAATTTTATTTGTAATATTAAATAATTAATATATATATATATATATATTTATTTATTATTTAATGTTAATAAATATATAATAATAAATATAATGTATAAGTGGGCATTGCTAGAATAGACAAGAATTTCTTAAGAATATATGATACGAGTGATTTTTAAGGATAATGACAGGCTCAGATAATCTTACTTCAAGATTTGTGCACAGAAAAGGAAAGAAATACTGCAGAGATAATCATTACATTAGCATTTAATCAACAAAATAGTTCATGAAATATGCAAATATTTCTTCTTCTTTTTCCCAACAAAACAAAACCCTTATATGCCAACACTGCAACAATTCTTAAGACCATACCCATTAATTTAACTTCATCTTGTTAAAATCATTATTCCTCTTTTACTCAGCCAGCTAAATTGAGTAAACTGGTAATAAAGAGAAGCCAAATCAGGCAACAAACAGCTATCTCTATACTTTAACTCCTCCTCTTCCTCCCCTTCTTTTTCTTCTCAGAGAAGCAGGGAGAGGTGGGATGCTCTGTTCATGCCTGAAGAAGTTATCAGGATCAACTTTAGTTTTCACTTGCACCAATCTGTTAAAGTTGTCTTTGAAGTACTTGCTTCCCCAAGCACTAGCTTGTATGAAGCTAGTGCTGCTGTTTTTGTTCATACCCAGATCAAGATCCCTGTAATTCACATATGCAGTTCTTGGAAACATTGAAACATATGGTGCCATGTAGTTATAAAGCTTCCTAATCCAATCCATATGTTTTGCTGCATTCTTTTCTCCATCTTGCCAACCAGTCAAATACTGAATCTTGCACAGGACACCCTTTCTATGGGGGAATGGAATTGCAGACTCTGAAATCTTGCCCATCATTCCACCATATGGATTCCATATCATCAATGGACTTTCTTCTTGCAATAACCTTTTCCAAAGTCCTTGGAGTGCTGTTTCGGGTATTGGTTCTTTGACAAAATCTGATTTGGCTTTGAAGTAATTCTTGAATAGAGATTTGCCCTGAAGTAAAACTTCGGGAGGTGTAGTACTTGGGTACCCAGCAATGTATAGCACAGATTTGATCCAACTTGTTTCGATGCAATCTTTCCTTGTCAGACCCAATTCAGGAAAACTCGTTTCCATTACATGTAGTAGTCTGTTAGCATCGCCAAGAAACTGACCCTGGTAAGAATTTGACACAGTCCTTGCGGTACTATTAGCGATAGTAGCAGTTGATATGATGACTCTGATGAAGAGATCTTCATCGAGTTTATCTGCAACTTGCTGCCACCGGTAAAGGATCTTAGTGGCATCTTGTTCTAAAGTTTTAGTAACTGTAAAAACTGTAACAATTGCTGGTACAGGAACCAATTTTAGTTTCCAAGCAAGAATGATTCCAAAACTAGCACCACCGCCGCCTCTAATTGCCCAAAATAGATCTTCTCCCATGGCTTGCCGATCAAGAACTCTACCATTAGCATCAATTATACGAGCATCAATAACATTGTCAGCACCAAGACCATACTTTCTCATCATTGAACCATAAGCCCCACCAGTAATATGACCTCCAATGCCTAGACTGGTACAGAGACCAGCAGGAAAGCCATGAGTTCTGCTTTTCTCAGAAATTCTGTAATAAGCTTCACCAACAGTAGCACCAGCCTGAACCCAAGCGCTGTTATCATCAATATCAACAGAGACATAACGAAGCTTTGAGAGGTCTACAACGATGAAGGGCGATTCAATTTCAGAAGCATAAGAAAGACCCTCATAGTCATGGCCACCGCTGCGAACTCTAAGGTGAATTCCAAGCTGTTTCGAGCAGATCACGGCAGCCTGGACATGGGTTTCATGCAAGGGTGTGAAGATGAATTCAGGCTTTGGCACTGAAGGTAACAAGTAGCGAAGATTCTGAGCTGAAGACTGTAAAACTGAAGAGAACGAAGAATTGTCATGAGTGTAGAAGGAAGTGGAGAAAGGGATTAAAATCTCAGAATTGACTTTCAGACATTGGATAAAACTATCAAAAATTGGAAGTGAATATGCGAAAGAAGGTGACAGAAGAAGAAGGAAAAGTAATGGAAGAATACTGGAAGAAGAAGTTGAAGGAAGCATTTTCTGTTCTTTTCTTTCTTCCCAATGAAACTAATGCTTGTGTTGAAGATAATATGGAGCAACAAAGTTTATTTATAGAGGGCAACAGGGGTTATGGTAAGGTAATGAGCCTATAATTGAGCTAATCCTAACGTCACATTAAGGCAGCTTTTTTAGAAGATTATTATTATTATTTCTGAACAACTCTTTGCAGATAATTTCAGTCAAAGGTTCTTTTTATAGTATTAAGATTTTGAGAAATATAACCTTTAATCCACAACTATGTCCACCACTGACATTATCCTACCAAAAGGTTGGCTTGAAGGCACATTAACCCATTACTTTTATACTCTTATAATGACTAGGACCTAGCTAAAGCTATAGAAGTGTGAATGTTGATTAGTTTGAGCTTGGAACAGTATTTGGAATAAGAAAAATTATTATTTTTGATTTATAAAATGGAAATAGGACACCCAAATTGCAGTCTTTGGCCGAGTTGATATATTAATTTTATTAAGGCTGTGAGTACTTAACTATTGGTATTACTTTTGATGAGTTTAGTGTGCTATATTTTAGATGCATCCGGATGAATTTTTTGGACCGATTTAAATCTGGCTTTCTACCAGCATTTCTAGCCTATCATTAGTAACAACATTTCGATTGCTTGTACTTCTTGGTTGGCTATGGAGTCTTTCCTTCATAATTTTAATCATACTTGTATTAGTTTGATCCCTAAAAAGTAGAATCCCATCTTTATGAAGGATTTTAGACCTATTTTACTTTGTAATGTCTCGTATAAGATTATTGCCAAGCTACATGCAAACATACTAAAAGTTATATTGCCTAAGCTTATTTTGAGGAGCAGTCTTGTAATAGCTTGAGCCTGCATGAAATACTGATTCAACAACTCGAGGCGGGGTTGGGCCTGTCTACATGGACAAAAAGTCAACTCCTAGGTGTTAGTAGTAACTCATTTAGTCTCTTATAAACACATCAAACCTACAATGACTTTTCGATATGGGACAGAGTGTTACAATCTCCCCCACTCAAAGCTCTAACATCTTCATCCTCGTCAAACCATAGCCCAGAATCGTAGCCCACCATGCAAGTCATGGATTCTAGCGGTGGCTCGTACGGTTTTAGAGGTAGCTCCCACCGAATTCCAACAATGTAGCACTTAGCTCCACACAACACTTAGTTCTATTCTCAGACTGATAGGTTGCTCTGAAACCATTTGTAACAGCCCGAGCCTGCATGAATCACTGACCCAACAACTAGAGACAGTATTTTATTTAGTCTCTTATAAATACATCAAACCCACAATCACTTTTCGATATGGGATGGGGTATTATAAGTCTGCTTTTGTATCAGGGAGATCTATTATTGATCATGTTGTTACTGCCTTTGAGATTATTCATCATATGAAAAGGAAACGAAAGGGTAAAAAAGTGGTTACAGCTTTTAAAATAGACATTAGTAAAGCTGATGATCTCATTAAATGGTCATACTTGAGGGCTATTCTTGTTCGATTCGGTTTTAGTGATCAATGGGATGTTGGATTATGATGAGTGTCACTACTATCACATATGTTGTGTTTGTTAATGGGCAAGAGTTGGGGCCTATTTCTACTAGCTGTGGGTTTAGACATGGTGATCTCCTATCTCCTTACTTGTTTATTCTATATGTTGAGGGTTTGTTTGCTCTTATTAAGGATGTTGAGAGGAGGGGTTACCGCATGGGTGTCGGGTTTGTCAAGGTGCTCCTATTATTTCTCACCTTTTATTTGCAGATGATAGCCTTTTCTTTTTTAAGGCTAGCATGGAGGAGTGTAATATGATGAAGGATATCCTTATAGTAGATTTGAATGTGATTCGGGTCAAGTTGTTAATTTTCAAAAGTCGAGTATTTTTTTTATTGCTAATGTGGACCCTATCATGTAGGAGAATATTAAAGCTACTTTGAATATGTTTTATCCACCTTAATACTGGTCGCTATCTTGGTTTGCCCTCTTTGATTGGGAGGAATAAAAGAGTTGTTTCCTTTTATTTAAAGGACAAATTATGGATTAGACTTTTTGGGTGGCATGATAAGTTTTTGTCATAAGCACATAAAGAGATTGCTCAGGCTATTCCATCCTACTGCATAAGTGCCTTTCTACTTCCTTTATCTTTTTATAATAAGTTGCAGAGAATGATGAACTCTTTTTGGTGGGGTTTGAAGCCAAATGTAAATAAAAAGATTCATTGGGCTAACTGGAATAAGTTATGTGCTAGAAAGGAGGCGGGTGGTCTTATATTTCGACATCTCTGTTCTTTTAATATTGCTATGTTGGATAAGCAGGCATGGAATTTCATCTCTAACTTGGATGATCGTATTCTCAAAGCTAAATATTTTCTGTTGGGGAATTTCTTTTTTGCTCAGATTAATTTGGTCTAATATGAGCTTTGTTTGGAAGAGCATTAGGAGTGATAAGCCTATTCTTATTGTTGGGTGTAGGCGACGTGTTGGTGATAGATGAATGTCAATGTATGGAAGGATGCTTGGATTAGGAAGCTGCTTGGTTTTAAACCCATAACTCTTGTAATTGATTTGTTAGCTAATCTTCAAGTTTGTGAGCTTTGGGTTCCTGGTCTTTGTATATGGGATGTAGTGCTTCTTTCCGAAGTCTTCTGGCAAGAGGATTTTAATGATGTTCTTGCTGTTTTGGTGGCCATGTTGGCAGATCAACATATTTGGAATTATGAAAGAAAAGAGTTGTACTCGATTAAATTTACTTACAGTTTAGCTGTTTCGGCGCTTGATAATGATCTCATGCCTAAGGTTCCAGCTCATTAGTCAAAGTTGTGGTCTCTATCACTACCAACTAAGGTGAAAAATTTCATTTAAAGGGATTGATGTAATCTCTTGCCAACAAATGAGATTTTGTTTTTGAAAGGTATGTATGCCTTTACTCTTCTGATGTTTGTGGTGCCGTGGGAGAACATCTTCTTCATTTGTTTTCAAATTGTACTCTGGTGGTGGAGTATTGGAATGAAGCATCTATTTTTGTGCCTAGTTTATGTAGTGCTTCATTTGCTGATTGGTTCTTTGAAATGCTGGGTTTCTTTGATAAAGTTTCTCGAGCGTGTTTGTATGTTGCTATAGATAATATAGGGCCAGCGTAATAATTATATGTGGAACGAGAATTTTATTTGAGCTGACTTACTCATTTCTCCTAGTTTTGATTTACTTTTGAGTTGTCAGCAAGTTCATGAGGATGGTAAGAGAGTGAGTCAGGAAAGCCTCTCGCTAAGTGGGTTAAGTGTGATATTGATGCCTTTATGTTGTTGGACAAGGCTGCAATGGGACATAGTATGATTATTCAGAATGAGCATGGTGCGCCTATGGTGATTCCTGACTTTTTAAGCCGAAGTTTGTTGAAGCTCTTTGTCTTAAAGAAGCATTATGCTTGATTAAGCATCTTTAACTATCGTTCGTCCTCATCAAAATAGATGCTAAGTTGGTGGTGGATGCTTTTATGCATGCTGGTCTTAATCATTCTGAATTTGGTTGTCTTATTTTCTCTTATAGATTGTTAGCTTCTTTTTTCTCTAAATGCAATGTTAGATTTATTAGGAGGTAAGACAATGAGTCTGCTTATGTTTTGGCACGACTAGCTTATTCTTTTACTAGCCCCTCTTTGTGGTTTGAGGTCCCTGATTTTCTTTATTCTTTGTTGCTAAATGGTGTATGAGTTTGCTTGAGTTTAATGCAATTTGTTTGATTTAAAAAAAGAGTAAAATGTCTTAAATTTAAGTTGGTTTTTTATTTTATACTGAATGAAACTTTTACCTCTATAAAGAATATGAAGAGATAGTTGCTTTATGGTATATAATTTATAGTACTAAAAGCTTCCAATCAACTAGAAAAATTATAAAGATAATGGGTAGTAACTAGAATTAAATGTTGAATTTGAATGAACCTACTTAGGGTCTCTTTTAGTTGAGATGCAGCAGTAGCACATGGAGGAGAACATAAGTAACTAATTTTATGCCTTTATTGAAGAAATTAAGTAAATGCTTTACACTATAATATAGACTTACCGTAGCCAATCAGTTGTAATGGATTTTTTTTATTGTGAAGAAAACTTTTTCTTCTTGTGGAAGTTAAAAATTCCAGCACTGAATCTTAGAGTAGCCCGTGTTTATCACTAAATAAAAAATACTATTTAGTTTTTCAAAAACTTTATAGTATGTGAATATTTGTTAGTAGATTAGAAAGGCTAAATATTATAATGCAATCAATGCAATTGAGAAATTTTATTTCAAAATTCTGTTTTATAAAAATATTGAATTCATATATGTTTTTGTGTGTTTAGGCTTGGTACTTCTATTAAACAAATTCATAATGTAGAATATTAAGGATTGACTAATTTAAGAATTTGATAAAAAAATTATGGGTTTTGTCATATATTGATAATGATATGAGATTTATGTTTTCTTTATATAAAGGATCCTTTTCTATTATTAGAGCAACCAAAATGGTGACCAAATACCTTAGTAATCTCCACATCTTGCTTGCTCCTAAATATTCTTCACTTCCTTCTTAGTAACTATTTAATTAAAACGTATTATAATATTCCTTCCTCATAACATGCCTAAGAAATTTGATAATATTGAGCTAAGGCTTTTTATGTTTCTATGATAGTTATTTTGTATCATCGTAATATTCTTATTCCTTATAGCATAAGAAGATGTCTTTGTCATGATAATTTTTGAAGCACCATACCAAAATTGAACTAAAATCTGAGAGGATACTGCTAGGCCAAACCGAATCCTGACAGAATTCATGTTTTATTTTTCTTATTATGTTTATGTTGTCATCACTTCGAGTCTTCATTTCTTTCTATTTCTCTTTAACTGTCTGCGACGTGTGTTTAATAACTTATTTACTATTTAGTTTTTTTATATAAACAATGAACAATTTTCAATAATTTAAACAAAACAGATCTAAACAGTATTTTGTAAAAGGTTTCTTCTCATTTTATAAATTAGATTAGCTATAACTGGGACTTATATATATAAGTACTATTAATTTCCTTATCTACCATGAACAAATGATCATATGATAACTCAGCTAATTAGTAAACTAAGCATAACAATTTGTTGACTTATAATAAACTCATAACAACTTACATGAGCTATTCTAAAATAACTTACTGTTATTTAACATTCCTCACATCCCTCTTTTATATTGGAGCATGCAAATCAGTCATGCCCAACTGGAAAACTAAATGATGAAACTGAGGACCACTTAAAGCCTTTGTAAACAGGTCAGCATCCTAATTGCTGATATGAATATGGTGAGGAACAATGCACCCTGCCTTATATTGATCTTGAACAAGATGACAATCTATGTCCAAATGATTTGTTCGCTCATGAAAAATAAGGTTCTTGATAATGTGTAAAGCTGCGTGATTATCACACCACAAAGGAATAGGGTGATGACACTTGATGTGAAAATCAGACAAGATGTAGGAACACCATTGTAACTCACAGGCTGTTGATGACAAACTTCGATATTCTACCTGTGAAAAAGAATGAGAAGCAATCTTTTGTTTCTTAGTTTTCCAAGAAGTCAAAACTGTACCAAGTTTTAAATAATATCTAGTAACTGAACATCTAGTATCAACATAAGAAGCCTGGTCAACATTGCAAAAAGAAATGAGAACCAAGTCATTCTAGAATGGATAATATAATCCTTTAGATGGAGTGCCCTTCAAGTGTCAAACTAAGTAAAATCCAATATTCGAGTGATCATGGCAAGGAGCATTAACGAATTTACTTAATTGCTGAACTCCATATGTGATACATCAATGACTGAAATTAAAATAGAGAAGTCTCCCAATAAGTATACCTTTAAGGATTTAGAAGTAAGTCACCAGGACTACTGGTAAACTTAGTATCCTTAAAAAAAGGTGTAGTTATTGATTTTGCAACCGTCAATCTAACATCTTGCATCAAATTTAAAGCGTATTTTCATTAATTAAGATATGTGCCCTCTGAACTTCTAGCAACCTCAATCCTAAGAAAGTAATTAACATATGCTAAGTCTTTAATTATGAAAGCTGCATCAAGATAATGCTTAACCGACAAGATAATTGAGTGATCAACATATTATCGACATAGACAATTAATGCAAGAAACATAACTAAAGTATGCTTGACAAATAACAATGATTTTGAGGAGATTAAAACAAAACTATAAAGCTATAGTTTAGAACATAATTTTGAGTTCCATTGGCGAGAGGCTTATTTCAATCCATAAAGAAATATTTTCAATTTACAAACTTTGCAGCCTTCAAATACCTTTCAGGAGGGAGCATGTATACATCCTCATCAAGAAAACCATGTAAAAAAAGCGTTATTGATGTCCAATTGGTAAATTTACCAAAATCTTATAGTTGCAATTGCAAATAGTAGCATGACAGTAACCACTTTAGCAACAAGAGAAAAACTCTCAGAATAATCCACTCCTTTCTAGTAATACTCCCTTACATTTTTTTGGTTTCTTGTCAACAAGTAAAGAAACTATATCCTAAGTATCATTTTTGATGTGAGACAAGGCACCAAGCTTTAAGACCCTAGTTAAACTCCAGGTTCAAGCCTAGGCCCAAATTGTTCATCAAGCTCAAAGGACTCTTTATCATTCAAGATGGGCCAATCACAAGGTCCAAAGCCAAATGTATGAAGGAGGCCCTAAATGAACTAGTACAAGACATATGGGCCAAGACCATGTTATCGCATGAAGAGTTGGATTTAATTAAGACTCTTAGTCTAATTAATATAATTCAATACATTGGGCCTTAATCGTCATGTTTGGGCCGAATTACATTAAAGAAAACAAGGATGATCGCATAATTCAAAGAGGAAACAAAAGAAGCAAGCTAGAAGAGAAAAGAAAGAAGTGGCGCCTAAAAGGAGTGTGTCTCCTTAACCTAATAGGCGAAGCACAAGAAGAAACAAGGAGGGGTAGCTGCATATCTCCTCGATTTGGGAATGTATCTTTGGTTGACTAGTCAATTCCTCTTTAGTAGAATTGCCTATTCAACCAAAGTGCTCTTTTTATTATATAAGAAACTTTTATTTAGCATATAATATGGTTAATTCCTAATTAGTTTATTTCCTTTATGCTATTTAGAAATTAAGTCAATTTCTTCTCTATATAAACAAAGTGTAGTCACATTATTCAAGGAATGAATTTTTTGAGTTAAACATATTTGTGAGAGTTATTCTAGCTTGATTCTTTGGAAGAACTTCAAACTTATCAAGAACTTGTTCTTAAGAAGTTCAATATCGACTTATCACTCACCTTCTATCTTTCTTGAGTGCGGCGTCAACCATTATTCTTATACAAAGGTTCGAAATACAAGTTATCTTTAGGTCAAGGTTCATCAAAGATCAGATTTGGCTTTCTTGGAATTCTAATTCCAATTCTGCATGTTGGGTCTTGTCACAAGTTGTCAAAGTTCACATCAATTTTGTTCCAGGACCTTCAACTCTTTTTCATTGTTGTTATCCACTCCTTTTGAGTACAAGCCTATTCTGTATGAGTTAGGTTCCTGCATAGTTGACACTTGGCCTAAAAATGCAAATAGGAAGAAGGAAAATAGGATTATGAAAGAATGGAAATATAAGAGGTGTGTAAGTGGTAGGATTAGTATTAGAGAGAGATTGTATTGTGTCATTGTTGTTGATATAATAGTTAATAACAAAATTTGTGAGCCAAAAAGGCTTAGATCTAATTCTAGTACTTTGCCTAGGAATAAGTTGTAAGGATGATATGTAGGGATTGGATCTGGTGGAGAAACAATTGGTTCAGGAACAAAAGTTGGAGAAGATGAATATGAGTTATCAATAAGGAAAGGTGTGATAGAAATAGGAGAAGAAGGTAAAGAAAAAGATGGTGTAGGTATGGGTTGAAGGGAAGAGATATACTAATCATGAAAAGGATAAGGTAAAAGAATATGAGAAAGAGTTTTAAAAGAATTCTTATAGGGAAAATAATATTCATGAAAAATGACATCTCTAGATATGAAAACATATTTTGATTCATAAACAATATATCTTTTAAAAGTTAATTATCAGGATAATTATAAATTTAGTATCTTAACTTTTCAATTTTTTCTATTTCAGTGTTTGAACTGTTTTTTTATTCAATCAAGGGTATGGACCTGCTAATTTATATAAATTATAGTATTTTCTGTAGTTCTTATAGATTAAAGTAATAATTTAACTTATTTTATACATGAAATGACCTAAATATCTTTGCTCCTCATTATTTACATTTTTTTCTATCTTTCTTTCTTTGTTGTCTTATTTTTTTATCTTCTTTTATTTTTTATTAAATAACTTTAACACAAAAAAACCTAAGAACATTGGATTCATTTTTCTTTCTTTTCTCTTTTGTCATTTATTTAAAAAATTTACTCATTACTTTTTAATTTCTAAATTTTTTTCTTTTTTTCTAATTTAATACTTTTCTCTTTTGATTGTTTTGATATGAAAAATATATTTTATTTTTAATTTTTTAGGTGAATGCAAGAAAATAAAATATAAAAACTAGTTGTTTAAGTTTTTAAATTTTTTATTTAAATAAACGAGGAAAAAAAGAATTTATTATTTTCTTTCTTTTAATGTCTTGAGAAACAAATACAAATTAAAGAAAATATTGAAAATGGATGGAGAATAGAAAAAAAAAAAAGACGAGAAAGAAAGAAAGAGAATATGATATTATTTTAAAGGAAAGCATTTAAGTGAATTTATTATTCACAATAAAGCATATAAGCATTTTAATTTATAAGATCGGCTAGGAACACTATATTGAATATTTTTAAAAAATTTAAATATTTAATTATAATATAATAGTTTAAAATCAAAATAGAAGAAACAGAAAAACAGTTTCTTAATCAAATAATGATACTAATTATATCCTAAAAATATCATATTAATTATATTCTAATATTATATTAACTAATAAATTAGTTTTATAATTAGATAACAATTTCAATTCTAGAAAATAATATCTTAAATTATATTCTTAATATTATATTCAGTAATAAACTAATTTTTAATTACATAATAGATTTTTAAGCTTAAGAAATAGTAATATCAATTATATTGATATATTAATTTATAAAATATTAAAATTAATTAATAAATAATTTTTAAAAATAATTTTATATTATTGCATTAATAAGATTTTAAAATTTTAAAAAAATTAAAGACATTTAAAAATAGTTAGTTTGCTATTATCTTTTAAGATTTTATAAATTAATATTAAATATTAAATTTTTTATTAAATTGTATCTATCAACTTAATTTTATAATTCAAATAATAATAATGGTCGTGTATCGCACGGTTAAACGACTAGTTAGTAATTAAATATGGGCATTTGAAAGAAATTGACATAAATTTTTAAAGCAAGAGACTATATTTTCTCTAATAAAAATAATTTAAATGAATAGATAATTATTTTTTTGTTTAATTAACAATTTTACTTCTAATATTAAATAATCGACATATATTTATTATCTAATACCGATAAATATATAACAATTAATTTAGCAGTTAAATACTTATTCCTGAATAGACAACAATTTTCTTAAGAATATATGACATAGTCATTAATAATCAATTTAGATTATGCATAGGAGTGATTTTAAAAGATAAATTCGGAGCTAAGATAACTTGACTTCAAGATTTGTGTACAGAAAAGGAAAGACTGCAGAGAAAACACATAAATCCAGAGCCCTAATTTAGAATAGAATATCATTACATTAGCAATTTAATCAACAAAATAGATAATGAAATATGCAGATATTTCTTTCTTCTTTTTCCCAACAAAACAAAACCCTTATACATCAATACTGCAACAATTCTTAAGACCATACCCATTATTTTACATCATCCTGTTAAAATCATTATTCCTCTTTTACTCAGCCAGCTAAATTGAGTAAACTGGTAATAAAGAGAAGCCAAACCAGGCAACAAACAACCATCTCTATACTTTAATTCCTCCTCTTCCTCCCCTTCTTTTTCTTCTCAGAGAAGCAGGGAGAGGTGGGATGCTCTGTTCATGCCTGAAGAAGTTATCAGGATCAACTTTAGTTTTCACTTGCACCAATCTGTTAAAGTTGTCTTTGAAGTACTTGCTTCCCCAAGCACTAGCTTGTATGAAGCTAGTGCTGCTGTTTTTGTTCATACCCAGATCAAGATCCCTGTAATTCACATATGCAGTTCTTGGAAACATTGAAACATAAGGTGCCATGTAGTTGTATAGCTTCCTAATCCAATCCATATGTTTTGCTGCATTCTTTTCTCCATCTTGCCAACTAGTCAAATACTGAATCTTGAATAGGACACCCTTTCTATGGGGGAATGGAATTGCAGACTCTGAAATCTTGCCCATCATTCCACCATATGGATTCCATATCATCAATGGACTTTCTTCTTGCAATAACCTTTCCCAAAGTCCTTGGAGTCCTGTTTCGGGTATTGGTTCTTTGACAAAATCTGATTTGGCTTTGAAGTAATTCTTGAATAGAGACTTGCCCTGAAGTAAAACTTCGGGAGGTGTAGTACTTGGGTACCCAGCAATGTATAGCACAGATTTGATCCAACTTGTTTCGATGCAATCTTTCCTTGTCAGACCCAATTCAGGAAAACTCGTTTCCATTACATGTAGTAGTCTGTTAGCATCGCCAAGAAACTGACCCTGGAAAGAATTTGACACAGTCCTTGAAGCACTCTTAGCGATAGTAGCAGTTGATATGATGACTCTGATGAAGAGATCTTCATCGAGTTTATCTGCAACTTGCTGCCACCGGTAAAGGATCTTAGTGGCATCTTGTTCTAAAGTTTTAGTAACTGTAAAAACTGTAACAGTTGCTGGTACAGGAACCAACTTTAGTTTCCAAGCAAGAATGATTCCAAAACTAGCACCACCGCCACCTCTAATTGCCCAAAATAGATCTTCTCCCATGGCTTGTCGATCCAGAACTTTACCATTAGCATCAATTATACGAGCATCAATAACATTGTCAGCACCAAGACCGTACTTCCTCATCATTGAACCATAAGCACCACCAGTGATATGACCACCAATGCCTAGACTGGTACAGAGACCAGCAGGAAAGCCATGAGTTCTGCTTTTCTCAGAAATTCTGTAATAAGCTTCACCAACAGTAGCACCGGCCTGAACCCAAGCGCTGTTATCATCAATATCAACAGAGACATAACGAAGCTTTGAAAGGTCTACAACGATGAAGGGCGATTCAATTTCAGAAGCATAAGAAAGACCCTCATAGTCATGGCCACCGCTGCGAACTCTAAGGTGAATTCCAAGCTGTTTCGAGCAGATCACGGCAGCCTGGACATGGGTTTCATGCAAAGGTGTGAAGATGAATTCAGGCTTTGGCACTGAAGGTAACAAGTAGCGAAGATTCTGAGCTGAAGACTGTAAAACTGAAGAGAACGAAGAATTGTCAGGAGTGTACAAGGAAGTTGAGAAAGGAATTAAAATTTCAGAATTGACTTTCAGACATTGGATAAAGCTATCAAAGATTCGAAATGAATATGTGAAAGAAGGTGACAGAAGAAGAAGGAAAAGCAATGAAAGAATACTGGAAGCAGAGATTGAAGGAAGCATTTTCTTTTCTTTTCTTTCTTCCCAATGAAACTAATGCTTGTGTTGAAGATAATGTGGAGCAACAGAGTTCATTTATAGAGGGCCAGAGGGGTTATGGTCAGGTGATGAGCCTGTAATTGAGCTAATCCTAACGTCACATTAGGGCAGCTTAATAAGAAGATTTTCTTTTTCCTGAACAACTCTTTGCAGATAATTCCAGTCAAGGGTTCTTTTCCTTTTCTTTTTTAAAAATATTATTCTTACAATATTAAAGTTTTGAAAATTATAACCTTTAATCCACCACCGACATAATCCTACCCAAAAATTGGCTTGATTCTCTTATACTTTCTCCATTCTAACTAAATTTTTCCTTTTTTAAATAAAAAAATCTTCAATTATCTGTCATTTATATATTCAATACAGTATTAATTTTGTCATTTCTAATTTATTCTTATGTGCAATAAATTTTATAATATCTATAAAATGATAATTTTAATTTAGTTTTACGTAGCTAATTTTTTTTAAATATAATTAATCTATTTATTGCTTTCTTAAATTAAATAAACTTTTAAAAATATCAGTTAGCATATAATAAAGTAATAACTAGTACCTAACTATAGAAGTGTAAATGTTGATTAGTTTGGAATAAGAAGAATTGTTGTTCTTTTTATTTGTGAAATGGAGACAAACAGGAAACCCAAATTAGTGTCTTTTCCGGCCAATTTGATATATTATTTTATTAAAGCTGTAAGTCCATATAAGGATGGCTATTATTGTCCATAAATGAGCCAAAGATTAATTAAGAAGAGCTGACTAAGTGTAATTTATGAATCTTTCAACAAAGAAATATGTGCAGTCAACGTTTCAGGCCTAATTCAAGGAGTACAAATATTTGCTCTTAGAAATAGGAAGTCTTAAATTTAGGATTTTTTTCTTAAATATTGCATTGCGAATATGAAAAGATAATTACTTCATATTTTATAATTTATAAACTAAAATAATTGTAAAAAATATTGGAGAAATCGGTTTAAATCTATTTTTCTTTTAAAACTAGATAATTCATAAGCTTACATAGTTGAATGGTTAAAGCGTCTATAGTGCGTCTAGTATACTTTTTCACATTAATTAGAATTAAATGTTGGATTTGAATGAACCAACTTAAGGTCTGTTTCAATTGAGATGCAGCAGTAGCACATGGAACAGGACAAAATTAACTAATTTATGCATTTATTGAAAAAATTAAGTAAATGATTTACACTAGAATAAAGGTTTACCATAGCTAATCAGCTATAATAGTTTATTTTTTTAATTGCGAAGAAAACTTTTACATTTTTTGAAAGTTAAAATTTTTAGCTCTAAATCTCAGAGCAGCTCAGATTTATCACTAAAATAAAGACACTATTTATATTCTCATAAATTTTATAGTATTTGAAACATTTGTTAGTAGATTAAATAGTCTGAATATCACAATGCGATTAAGAAATTTTATTTTGAATTTTTTTTTATAAAAATGCTGAATTTATATATATTTTTAGAAATGATTATAAATAAACCAAGCGAAATCAAAAATTAAGAATTTGATAAAAGATTATGAACTTTGTTGTATTTTGATAATGGTATGAGATTTATGTCTTCTCTCTATGAAGGGTCTTTCTCTATTATTAGAGCAACTGAAATGATGAGTAAATAGTTTGTGAACTCCAAAGTTGCTTGCTCCTAAATATTCTTTTCCTCCTTATTAGTAATTGTTTAACTGAAATGTTGTTCTTTTTTTTAAAGATTTGATAATATTGAGCTAAGGCTTCCTATTTCTATAACGATTATTTTATATAATAATAATATTCTCATTCCTTATAGCATAAAAAAAAATCTTTCGCTTGATAATTATTCTAATACCATACTGAACCGAATTTGAAAGAATATTTTAAATTAAATCGAGTCCTAACAGGATTAGAGTTTATTTTTTTTAATTATATTTATGTTCTATTTTTTTTCTCTTTTCATTTCTTTTTAAATATTTCTATCGTGTGTTTAACCACTTAATTACTATGTTCGTTCTTTATGCAAATAATAAATCACTTCCAACAATCTACTAACCTTTTTTTTTATTTCTAACTATCACACTAATACATGATCAACTTTTTTCTTTTCCTGAAATCTTCACAATAAATTGAAGGTCATGGATTAAGTATTTGAATCACGGCCAGGATTTGGGCAATGCACTGTTTATGAATTTTGGATCAATAATTAATAGAATTTCCTACAGGACCTTATAAAAATAATTGAATTTGGACCAAAGTCAAGTTCGGGTGTGAATCATAATTTTAGATTTAAATTAAAATATTTCGTGAAAATATTAGTATAAAAATGCAAATTGAATTATAGTAATCACAATACTTAAATTTTAAATAGAACAATAGTTATAATCCAAATATTTAAATCTAATAATAAATATCATTTTGCTATTTTTAAATTAAAATATAAAAATTATATGCATTATTAATCGATTCTAAACAAAAATCAGAAGAGGGAGGGAAGACTTTCAATATAAATTATGTTTGTAGTTTTTCAACAATTTTACTTTGGACACTTTAAAATAAAATTTTATATCTTTAACCCCTCCAAAATGAGCCATGTGTTTTGACCCATTAAATATATTTTTCTAGCTCCCCAACTGCATCTACAGATCATAAATGTAAAGCTATTGATGGTGGCCAAATAGAGATGACTTTTGTTGACAAAGGCTAATTTATGTTCCCTATGATGAACACTTCCAAGTCAACTTAAATATATTGTTATAAATAACTTAATTTTTGAACAAATCATAACATTCAAAATTCTAGAACTATAAAATTTAGAGGAAAATATACTTTGATTCATTTTTTAAGTGTTAATTAATTGCAACCGACATTGCAAGAAAATTAGATTTTGATTTTATTAAAAATTGGATTGATTTAAATAAGGTAGACGCTAAATAAACGAGAGTTAACATATTCGAGTTTGGATCCAATTAATATCAAAATAATTAGAACTAGCCACTTGATTAGTTAGATTTTAACTCTTATAAATTATTTATATATCTTATTTTTATTGATGTGAGATTTCTAATAGATGTACAGTCATTCGATATTTCTATTATAAGTAAAAAGAGGACTCGGTTTCGAAAAATTTCTTTAAATTCATGTTATATCAAACGCGAACGGTTATCACTTAGAAAATATCACTCTATCACTCAAATTATTAAGTTACAATTATTTAGTAATTAAGCTATTTTAATTTAAATATAGATTTTAGTTATTTTAAATATGGGCCACTACAAGAAATTGAAATAAATTTTTAAAGACACTAAAAATGGTCGGACCATGGAATTTCTTCTTTGCTTTCACTCATTAATTCAAGGAAGAACACAAAGGAAGCAAGTTGTTTGCATCAAGTTTTGGTCATTTAAGTTTCAGTCTTCTTCTACCCCAACTTGTGGATTAATCTGAATTGAAAGTACACTAAAGATGCCTACTCCTGCTTGCGTAAATTGTGGACTTTTTAACTCAACATCTAATTAAAAAAAAATGAAATAAAAAATTACAATTTATGAACCTTGAGGAGAACTTTTGATTTTTTATATTTATTATATTAATAAATTTTTTTTTACAAATATTAAAATTTTTATTAAGAGAGACAGTTAAAAGTATTTTTAAATTAGTATTACCTTCTAAAATGTGATAAATAATTATAAAAATGTTGAAAATTTTACATTTAATTGTAATTAAAATAATAATAATAATAACATAGAATAATGTACAAGTAAATAATTAGTTTCTAATAAATTGTGAGGTCAAAAGAAAATATGTTACATTTCAGGCCCTAATTTACAGTGATTAGGGCACACTGTTCTTGAAAGTTTGAATTTTCTGTTTTGTACTAAATGAGTAAACATGTACTTTTCTAGTATTTTCTCTTGTATAGCACACGATTAATAAATAATACTTTGAAAAGTATAATTTTGATGAGTTGAGAAATTTTTTTAAAAATATGTATAAAAATCAATAAATTATAGTACTTTAGCAGAGAATTATAACCGATTGCACGTGTATTAATTCATTTAATTATTATTAAATTAGAGAGCTTTATAGGAATCGAATAAAATTTTCAAATTCGAACTTCCATTTTTCTATTCAGGATTTATCGAGAATTAAAAAAAAACCCAGCCGACAATTGTTTTGTTTTTGACTTTTATTTATTAATAGCGTTTTTCCACTTTCTTTAAAGCAGCCAAACAAGAAATTAACTCCAAGTCCATATTTATATTTTACTTATATTCTTGTTCCATAGGGAAATTAATTAGACATATCATCATGGATCGTACTGATAATTTAAGAAAAAGCTTTCAAGAATATGAAACATGAAAAGATAGAACTGAAATGTCACCTAAAACTACAAATCAATTAGACAGGTAATTCTTTATCTCTTTCAAGTATGTGCACCTTAAATGAAAAATATGACTGATAAATACATTTGAATTTATTATATTTTAGTATCATATAATCAATAGTATCATATATATATATATATATATATATATATATATATATATATATATATATATATATCAATTTAATTATAAATAGGGATAATGGCTTTTGAAGCCGGGTTGGAAAGTGGTCGGTTCTAATTGACAGTTTCAATTCCAACCAACTTAAAAGAATAAAAAATTATAATTAAAATCAATTATTTTTTTCTGAGTTAAAATCAGAATTAACAATTTCAGTTCTAACCGGAGAATCGACACTAACCGACATTAAACTGGTTCCTTTGCGATTCGAGTTCATTGGGTTGATCCATTTCGGTCCGATTCTAGGCCTAAACCAGCCCGTGGCTCGGTTCCATAAAAAACAAAAATGCAAAAACAGTCAATAAGATGTGAATCTTTCAACAAGGACCTACCTTTAATAATTGCATACATGAATCTGAATGAATAAGGGTTTTGTATTATTGCTTTATATTCATTTTCCACATCTTCAATAAGAAGAAACCAGTTTGCCCAAACATTCTTTTTGTCACAATTTTGTTCATTTTCTTTTGCTACTTTGTGTATATTACACCCTATTACCTTTATTATTAGATATAAAATAATTATAAAATTTAAAATTTATGTCCTCTTCTTTTATATAAATGTAAGCCCTTAAAATTATTTGTCACTCATCCAACATTGTTTTGCTCTTATTATGCTATGGCATAGTTCATTTTTGTAGTAGACTATAATCAAATTGAAATGAGTTGTGCTATAGCTTACTTTTAGGTAGGCTACGATGGAACTGAAATGAATTAAATTTTGAATTTTTTTTTCTAAGCTTGGTGTTTATATCACAACTAATAGGAGAATAACACATATATATGAGTATTTTATACTTTGATCTTAAATGATTGACACAATTTAAAATTAAATGAAATATAACGGTATTATCCCAATTGTAATGCTCTAAAGTAATTAATGAATGTAAGCTTTGAGAAAATCCATATATATATATATATATATATATATATATATATATATATATATATTAATTCAACCATGTTTTCCTCAAATTAACAGTAATTAAGAAAATTACATGACATGAATGTGACATTGCAGAGAAGTGGATCTTTCACGGGCCTGGCAATGATCATGATTTATTTGTATCTTATTAAGAAATATAAAATCTAGAACAGACCTTACAGCAGTGGATTGGAAGAATAAAAAAGATTAATTAGAATAAATTATCAGAAAGCAAACGGCAGGCCAATTTGGCTTTGTTAAAAGAAGAACAAAGAGGAACAATTAGGCACCATCATGCCTGCTTTGTTAATAGGCAATAACTGTCAATTTCAAATCAGAATTTATCCTAAAAAAAAAAAAAAAAGAATTTAGATGAAAACTTTATTCTGCCATAACTTTTGGGTCCTTAAATTGATTACTTACTTTGATTAAATATGTTATTTGTATGCATCTTTAAACTTTGGAAAAAGATTGGTCTAAAAGGTGATTTATTTTTATTATTTTAGCAAAGCTCTCCCTTATATTATGGTACCCACCAAAAAGATTAGCATCACTCTATGCTTGGTAATACGTAAACTTATGTAATATTTTCCTTCCTGAATTCTTCTTTCATTTAGTTAATTTAATTTATTGTGCTGTTGGGGCAGCTTTTCTGTGCCTATTCCTGCCAAATGTTTAATTCACAAGCCAATACATGTATAAAGATTTTACATGGAATATCTGAATCAGTTACTCTAGGAAAAAACACAAAATTCAGCAGGGAAATTTGGTAAATAATATAGATGTATAGAGAGATAATGATGAGTACAAGTTTGCTTAATTTAGCCAGAAATTCTAACCCTAGTTCTGATAAATAAATGATACAGCATTAACTTGCATCTGAGACATTCACTTCAGCAATTGCTTCGAAGGAAAAAACTGTGAGATGAAGAAACTTAAATTACTTGGTCTGCATGAACTCATCTTTTAATTATTACAAAGCCTAGAAGAAGATTATCTTCCTAGAAAGGAAAAAAAAAAGGAATATTTATTTTGAACAACTATGGATACTCTAATGATGGCTTGGGCCCATGCCACATGCTTCCTTAGTCGTAACTCATTTAACACATATTTAGAATGTTACAATCAAAAAATAAATAAAAAAATAATAAATTTATACTAATATTTCACACTTTTAATATTAAATAATTGATACATATTTAATTATTTTAAATTGATAAACGTGTATTAATATCAACCGGTTTAGTGAACAGAAATGCAAAAAATTTCTAAACTCTTTTTAGTTTATATCAGTAATACTATATAATAAATTGGTTCGCAGCAATATAACTTAAAAACGCTTCAACGAATGAAAACTCAACATTATATGTAAATACCATAATAAATAAAAAAGTAATACATATTAATATTTTATATATACTTGGATTTAACCCCCCAATCTTGTGAAGGGAAGGAAGGAAAATAAAGAAGGTTTGATATATAGGAAAATAAGCAAGTGGAAGTGGTAAGGTGAGTCAAGATGGAGCCCACTCCTATGAACAGCTTTGTCCTGAGGTTGGCTTCTAACAATCGCCCAGGTATCACACTGATCACCCAATAATTAAGACATTCACATGGTTAATCTGGACAACTTATTACAAGATTAATCATTCATACTTCATGCTGACATTACCCATCACATCTACCTCGTTTTCCAGGTAAAATTAGAGTTCATATTTTGATTTCATATATACACACACGTAACATTAATTAATTATGTTCTAAACTTAGGTGTTTGTGCAATCGTGAAGATCAGTTTTGGAACCAGGAAAAATATGATGTTTCTAATTAATACTTATCTCTCAAATTAACGTGTTGCACAAATCTTGCCTTAAGATGAATCGCACAAGAGAGAAAAATATGTTTGTCATGATGGAAATTTCATTTTAGTTTATACACTTTAACGTTGTGTTTGGTTTGTACGTCTAAAATTTATAAAATTTATATATTTTGAATGAATATTAATAGTTTAATAATTTAGATAGAATTTTTAAATAAATTACATATTAGTAAGTCAATATATTTTATAATATCAAAATTATTTTTTTAATTTTATTTTCTCTTTCATATCTTATTTTTAAATAAAATAAATTTTTTAATAAATTTCAGGTGTGATCAATTTCTTTTAGAAGAAATATATAGATAAAGAAAATATATAAATAGATATTTTATTGATGAGAACTAATGAATTTTTTATGTAACAAATAAAAATACATATTAAATATTAGTAAATATATATAAAATTTTTTATTTCTAATTAACATCAATTGTGTTGATAAATCAATAGATTAAATTTCGTAGGAAGTACGTCTTATTCTATAGTATTAAATCATATATTTATATTATATATGTCTTTTGATGAGTACGATTATTTACACATTAAATTTAATCTCTTTATTTTTTTTCCACTAAGAGAAAAATTCATACCACCACTTTTATATAAGGAGAACCCATTAACTCATAGAAAAGATTCATACAACTTTTTAAAAAATATACTAATATTTATTTATTAAAATTTATTAATATAAAACTTAAAAGGAAATCGGAGTAAGATGTAGTGATTATTTTCAGGGAATATCTAACAAAAAACACACTACTCCCTTTCTATCGAATCGATCATATAACCCACTATCTACATTCCATAAAATTTTACACCACAAATAAGAACTAATAAATAGATTGGCGATTCCATATAAAGATACCATATTCTCTTGTGAACCATAAGAAACATATCAATATTTTTGTACCACAAATAAAATTTTAGCATGATATATTAGTTTGATGCTAATTAAGCTAAACTCACTATTTATATGATTTAATTAATTAATTAAGCAAATGGGAGTTATCTGATTAGTGGGGAATTAAGAACAAATAGGAGTTTAAGTTAAGGAAAATGTTATGGAAGAGAAATGGAAGAGGATTGTATGAAAAACAAAGTAGGCATGAGGAACTACTCCACTCAGTCACAGACAATTGAAGACGTGCTACATGGAGAAGTTAGCTTGAAAACTATTTGTGGAGCACTAACAAGCAATTACCTGGAGAGCTCTAAATACAGAATGGATAAATGAGTCGAGGGGGAACAGGTTGAATACTACAAGCTTTTACAGCAAAGGACAATCAAGTGGATCATTTTTCTGTTTCTTTTCAGCAATTCTTATAACTCCTTTGATTATCAATTTAATTCTTTTCAGTTTCTTTCAAGTCTTTTAGTTTTTTTTTTTATCCCAATTTAATTCCTTAATTTCAAACTTTATAGTTATCTTTTTAACATGTTATCTCTTTATATTTATAAATATCCGAGTAAACTGTAAAGAAAGTTTAAGAATTAATATTGTCTTTAATTAAAAAATTAATTAAAACACAATTAATTTGGTTCATGAATCTCAATACGTGGCACCCTCAATTATGTTTTTATCCACATAATCAGAGATTAAACCTCACCAAACTGAAATACCATAGTTAGATCATATAGAATTTTAGCTACAATTCATTTTTTTGACATCATGTATTCATATTGGCTGCATAAGCTTTACAATTTTCTTTATATATATATATATATATATATAAAGACCGACGTTGGATCCCTAAAAGTTCTTAAATACTGACCCAGGTGAGGATTCATCTTTCGACAACAAAATCCCATTAAAAAGAAAAGGTTGTACTTAGTCTTGAGCTCCTTTTAATGGACAAGAAATAGAAACCATGTGGTGCATTTGAAAAAGAAAGCAAAAAAAAAAAAAAAAAAAACAGAAAGAAAAAATAAAGGTTCAATTTTACTAAAGTCTGCTAAATTGAAAAGTTACAACATCTTTTTCTTTCTTTTCCACGTTCAAGGGAACAGCTCCTCCTCCTCCGTCACTGTCACTATAAACAGTGACGCTCAAATTGGTCACCGCTTAATGCGCCATCTTCAATTTGCTTCTGCAACGTTGAAGATATGTATATGCATAATTGCCATGTTCCCATTTTCTTTGAATCTTCAAATTCAGCACAAAAAGCAAACTTTTATATGGGCTAAACTCTGCACCAACACCAACCTTCAAGATTTTTCATGTCCAAGAATTTCAACTCAATACTCACCTACCTCATCCCATTTTCTTTGATGAAAATGGTGATAATTAATGGCCCAACACTCCCATTTTCCAAACTCTCCACAATTGTATGCCTCTTGGGGTCTTGCACACTAGGGTTTTCCTTTGCTCTGCGTACCACTTCTCTTTGCATTTAGTGGTCCAGGTTTTTGGACCCATATATATGCTTTACTAGTAATCTAACAATGGTTTCTGCAAATATATGCAGCAATTCAACCACTTCAATCATGGGTTTTTATGGGTTCCAATTAGACTTTTTTATTTTTTTCTAATGGCATTTCTTTAATTTGTGACCACTAGTTTGGATAATACACTCAATTGTTTGTAGGGTAAGTGGGATTCGTATTTTCTTCTTAAGTCTTAAGATTCCATTCCCAATAACTACTACATATCAATGTCAGCCAAGTAAGTTCATACTATATATTTTATTCAATCATATGTATATAGTGTTTGACTATCATTAACAATATGCTCCGACATTGAACACCTATAATGATCAATATCTTGCTCTAACATTAAAAATTATAAAGTACAGATTTGCATTTTTTTAAATTGATAATCTAATTTTGGTTAAGGAGATGCAAACAAGTCTGATTCTGGTTCCTGGGAGATTGATCCCATTGTTCCTAATATTTCTGTTCTTAGATTTTCTGTTAATTTTGTTTACAGAATTTGTAATAGAGTTGTTCATCAATTTTGAATTAATATATTTCTAATTTGTGATAGCTGCTCCTTATAGATCTTTTGGCTCTGTTAAGGGCTGATTGCTCTCAATGAATTTATTCTTTGGCAAAAAAGAGAAAAAGATTGCACAAATTAAAAATATATGCTGAGATCTATTTTGCATTTTATTTCTAATATGAACTCAGAAAATGAGGAATCTTATCAATTCACCTACTAAGATTTTCAACTAAAACATTATTTTCATAAACTGAAAATATGATGCCTAAATTATTATTATGATTGTCTTATCATCGTGCTAATAACTATAAGAATTCTTTTCAAATAAATGATAAAAAAAATTATCGAATTAATAATTCAATTATCAATAATGTGCAATTCTTTATCGATTAGCATCAATTATATGTGATTTATCTCAAAATTAATCGTAAATAATAAATTCTCTTACCTATCAAACTAGTCTTAATATTATTTACTTTTTTGTTATATAAGAGCTTAAATTTCATTTTCTTTTCTTACTTTTCTTTTTCTGGTTCACAGGCAAAGTAATTTTCTCATTTAAGATAAAATGGTTATCAGTTAGAAAAGAATGTAAATGCTCATGAATTTTAATTCAAAAACATCCAAATATAAATCTGTTCAAACTTTTAGATGATACCATATAAAATCTTCAATTCAATCATCAATTTCCAGTACACATTGAGCAATTCTAGACCATCAACATACAACATAATAGAGGCAAAATTCCAGTAACAATTTTTTTAAAAAAATTTACTAACTTTGTAATGGGTAGTGGGCAATAAAAAATAATCATTCCTTAATATCTACCATAAATGTGATAAATACTTATTAATATTGATACTGAATTTGGTATGTACATCATAGCAAATAAAGAAGTAACACGTATACATAGGTATTTTACACTTTAGTATTTGATGATTAACACATATTATATTATTTAAAACTAATAAATACATATTAATCATCTATATGTTTGGTGTATAAGTGAGAACATATACCCAGTAGATAATCATACTCAAACTCAATCTCTCTATTTTTTTATAAATAAAAATATCACGACACTTTTTTTCCTTTTTAATATTTTAAATGAAATTTATAATATACGCAAAAATAAAGGCTCAACCTATCTGAAATTTATGAAAAAAGGGTATCAACTGAATTTTGTTGATTAGGCTTTTCAAGTCATCCAATATTTCTACCACTTTGCTAGAGAAAATTATTAAATCGCAACGAAGTTAAATACAAAATTCATATTTACAACTTTCTGTTGTTTCAGAATCTGATTAAATGGACCTTAACTTTTAAAAAAATATACATTATCAGCAGTAAATTGGGTTAAAAAGTGGAGGGATTTCAATAATTATCTCTAAATGAAACATTGTAATGCTGCTGCCAGCATAAGTCGGAATTGATCAGTAAATGAAAACAAAAAATAGAGAGACAAATGGTGGAGAAAGTAAAAGGGGCAGCTGGGTCATCATATATAAACAAATAAAATTATCATTATCAACTTCCTGCCAAGCTTATCGCTACCCCATGCAGTTAGGTAACAAAATCTGGAATGGTAGGAAAATATGAACCCTAAAGTATAGACATTACACATTTTTCAACTACATTTAAGCTGACCTGATCAATAATTTTATAATATATATATATATATATATATATATATATAATAAATCTGGATTAGATTTCTATAAGTTTCCTTAATCATTGCCAAATGCCAATTTATTATTTGCTTCCTTACAATACTTTGTTAGTGTTCACTAGTCAAAGCCTGACAGTGTAGGTTTGTAAATAAGACTTATTTACTGAGATTATTAAATTATACCATCCCACTTCTATTCTTGTCTTTTGTTCTTAAGGCTAAAAAAAATTGGAAAAGAAAAATTAGGTAAACCTTAGCCATTGTCCCTATTACTTGTCAAAGTGGACATAGCCTCTCAAGTTAGTTCATGATCTACATGAATTGGTATAATTTTAGGCAAAATGCTTTTTTTTTTTTTTGAAAGTCTTTTACACTTTTGAGTGTTATTTTATTTAACTTTAATTTTTGTTTTATTCTATAAGCTCATATGTTGTTATTTTTATTTTGATTGATGAATTATTAGTTCTCAATTGAAATAAAAATAAAAATATAAGGACTCAATATATATATATAAAAATATAAGGACTCAATATATATATGAAATTTAATTAAATAAAGAAATAAAAATATGAGAGTTCAATAAAATAAAATAAAAAGATTAATAACTTAGTAGAATAAAACTGAAACTTTTAGAAACTTAATAATGAATTTTGCCTATGCTTTATTAGGAGCGAAACTGAACTAAGCCAATTTGAACATGTTATTATTTAAACTTAGTTCGTTTGAAATTATATTAGTGATCAAGATCGATTCGAATTTGACATATTTTGAACGAGTTGAAAAAAGAATCGAGCCCGAATCAATCTCAAATTATTCAAAATATTAATATTCTTATTATTTTTAACATATAAATGAGAATAATAAAAATAAAACACATTTTAATAATAATGGAACTAGTGAGAAAAAAACCAACAAAGAGTAATAAGCTCAAAGCTATGTAAAAGATCCATTTAAAAAAATAACTAAATAAAAAGATTTTGTTCTATTGAAAATAAAATTAAACAGGTTTGCAAGTGAAGTTGTTCAGGCATGCATCGAGGATGCCTGTCATGGTGTAAGAAGGTCGATGCCATTGCTTTCCTCTTTGTCCTTGAAGGTCTGGCTCTTAGGGAAGGTACGCTGTGGGCAATTGCTAATGGTTGGAGAAACGTACATAGAGTTGAAGGGGACGCCCAAGTCATCATCAAATGTGCTATCAACCTTCATATGCCTTGCTTGGAGACTTCAACTCTTCTTGTCAATATTTTAGTATCAAAAGCTAGCTTTTCTTTTTTAGTTTAGAATTAATCTAGAATGTGTCGGGCGAGACTCTTATGGGTGACAAAAATATTATCTCAAGTGTTTTGACATAGCTGCATACTCAAAGTTCGAATTTAATACCTTAATTAAGCTAGAAAATATCATTATCATCTCATCTATATGCTCTTGAATAAAAGCTAATTTTTCGAATGTTATCTTTAGAATTATTAAAAGATCTTTTAATGTTATTACACACAATGTAGCTAAGAAAACTCTTATGTATTCCTGACCTTTTTAGGTCTTCTTCTATTTCAAAGAAATTTTAAAATAAAAATTAGCTTGCAAAAAAAAAATTACATACTGTGTATTCTTTTCAAGTTTTATCTCATAAAAGAAGATTTGCCAATTTATATGTGACTGTGAGTGTATAAATATGTTTTCTAATTAAGTATAAAATCTCTATTTTAACTTATAAGAAATTTATTTAATTTTATCTTTGTTATCATATAAATAGAATTAATTCTTAAAAATATGTATCTTAGTATTATAGATAATATCTATAGCGAGTTTAAAAGCTCATAAATATATTGAACTAAACTTTTGTCTTCTCAAGTCAAATTCTTAAAGGGATTAATAATAAGATTAAATTCATTATTATAATTTTTGTACGAGTATAAAAGAGTTAAAAAATGAGCCAACTTTGAATCCAGTTCAAACTGTTCAAATCATTTTACAATCTTATTTTCTTATCATATGAGAATAATTGATAAATTTTATAAAATATGGCAAATTCTATTAGTAATACCATCGAAGTACTAGTCTTGAATATCTTTATGGTAGAGCTAAAAGAAAACAATTGTCATAATATATAGTTGTAATGTGATTTAAATGGGCGAGATATTAATTATATAATTTATACTTTGGGGCGAATTTTAAAGACATGTGTATTTAAAAATTATTTATTAATTAGTTAGAGAAATCGGGTTTTTAAACTTTCAAATTTTAGAACAAACATAACTAGGATTCGAATTAATCCTTATGATTTTATTTTTTATTTTCAAAAATAAACTAATCCTGTCAGCCTCGTTTGGGTTGAGAGATTCTAGAATCTTTAAAATAAAATTATAAATCTCATAAATTTATTTATTTTTGAATATTTATTTATTTTGGTAGATTTCCAACCAACATTAATGAATCGACACATTTACAAGAGTTTCAACAATGATTAATCAATTCGAGTTAATTTCAGAATATCAATTTTGAAAAAGAAAAGGTGAAGAGCAAATCTAAAAATATTGTTGATATATTATACAAGAAAAAAATTAAAAATAAACCAAAAATCATCATACTGGAAAGACATATCTAACATGATATCAATAAACAAAAATGTTGATTTGTCGCAAAAATAAACTAAAAAATAACATAATTGAAGGTAAATTATAACATAATAAAAAATAAATCAAAAGATAAATACTTTGAAATAAAAATGTTGATTTATTGTAAAATAAACTAAAAAAAAAAAAAAAAAACATAAACCAAAAAATAACATATTGGAAGGTAAACTATAGCATGATAGAAAATAAATGAAAAATACTTTATTGCAAAAATGAACCAAAATTGTCAAATTATTGCAAAAATAAACTAAAATATAATATACTTAAAGGTAAATTATAGCATAAAAAAAAATCAAAATCTATATATTTTGAAATAAAAATGTTGATTTTTACAAAAGATAAGCCAATCTAAACAAAAAAACAACAAAAACCAAACTAAAATGCATATGGCAATACAATATAATACATGATACATTAAATTATTGCAGCAAATAATACAAATGACATAATAAAAAGACACATGATATGCATACAAACTGCCACATTTAAAATACTTAAAAGAAATGCCGCGCATATCATGCATGAAAAAGTAAAGAGTCTTTCTCATTTTTTTTTAATTTTCTACCATTCTCTATTTATTAATTCTTTCTCATTCCTTCTTCAATTTCTCTTTTTCTTTTTTTCTTCTTTCATTTTTTTTTTAAAAAAAAAGATTCATTCTCCATTTTGGTTTAAAATATGACTCATTCCACCATTTTTTCTTTTACTTAAAGAAATTTCACACATAGCATGTATGCAAAGAAAAATATTCTTTCTCCTTTTTTTTTCTTTACCGCACACTACCAATCATTAACAATTCAATTTTTCCTGCTCTATTCTTTAATATATTTCAAGATTATTTAATTCTTTATTCTACTTTCTTCAATTGATGTTTGATTTCTATTAAATATTTTTTCTAACTACATAATTATAAAGCTATTTGTTACAGCAATGCTAATCTTTTTCAAAAATATTATCAAGACTAATTAAAATAAAACTATTTAAATTCAATAGAATCATTTAAATGGTCTTGCAGAGAAAAAAAATTGTAATCTTTTTATTAACTTTTTTGAATAATTTTTTCTAATAAAAAACCCTAAGAATTAATTGATAATTATTTCATTTTTTTATTATTTGGAATATTTTTATAAAATTATAATATATTAAAGCGGCAACCCGTAGAAAAGAAATAAAAAATAAAAAATAAAAAAAATAGTAAAAAGAAAAAAAAAAGCAGCATAAAAAGAAATTACTACTGTGAAAAGGAAAAATATTTGGAAAAAACCCATAGCACATGAAATTTTCTCTTAAATATTTGGTGATGTATCTGGTCAAGCTTGATGACTAGAGCTCTTTAAGGATTGGGTAACAATTTTGGGCCAGAGCTCCCGGATATTGGGCCTGAGTGGGCTTATGAAAGAAATGAATACATTATCCCTTTGTTCAAACTTGAAACTAAAAAGGCCAGAAGTCCATCAATCTGTTTTAACATGGGCTGAACTCTCTTCCTTTAAGACTGAGATTCTTTTGGCCTTTTTATTATTATTCTTTTAAAAAAAGGTTACTGTTGTGATCCAATAACTTGCCTCAATTGTATTTTTTTTAGTTTAATGATAAAAGCGATTTTATCCAAATTTATTCAAGTTAAAATATTACTATATTTGAAATCGATTAAAGTTCATTTCTTTTGAGCTCGAATTTAATTTAGTAATATATTTAAAATATTTGAGTTCGCATATTATGAAATTCTATCATAACTCATCAAATTACTCAAATAATTTAAATTCAAACTCGATTTAAACTATTTAGCTTTATTTTAAGTTTGTGTATATGATTTTTATTTTTTGTATTATTTAAAATATGTATATTAAATATCAATATAAATTCAGAAAATAATCTCAACTCTTATAGCAGATAATATTCTATTTGAAATCAAATTCTTATGTGAAAATATATTAATGATCCACCGTTGCAGGAATAATTTTGGTACATAATCTACAAATAAAATTCTCTTTCCTATATTTAAAGCACACATAAAAAAGGCAATATTTGGAGTGCTTAAATAATTATACATAGTATAGCATCAACAAGATCCTCGTACCAAAGCTGGTCTGTCTGGTTATTTTGGAGAACCAGCTTTAGATTTATACAGAAAACTAACTTTGTCCTTGGCTGTGGGAACAAATTCTGAACGAAATCATACAAAGAATGGTTAGATTTGTACCTCCAGAATCATTTCAAAGAATTCCTGAGAATAGTATAAGGCCTGATAAGAGTATTTCACATTATCAGATGTGTATTCTATATTTAAAACTATCTCCCTTCATTGGTCATCAACTGGGAAAACACTTTGCTTGTTGATATGTCTGAGCCACCATTACCATCATCATCTCTTTCAGTATCAGCATTGCTCGACGAACATTGAGCCACCATGGAAGAAGATGATGCGAGTTCTTGTGCATTTGCATTCCTGTCCTCGCACGTTTCTCTCGATGGTCCGGATTCTGCGAGTTGAAGTACATATTCCAAGTTCCATAACACATCTCCCATAGTTGGCCTATCAACGCCATAGTCAGCCAGACATTTCTCTGCAATTTCTCCATATTTCTTCAGAGAGCTTTGACTAATTTGTCCGATAAGATGCGGATCGATTATTTTCTCAAGCATGCCCTTTTTCTGCCATTGCATTGCCCATTCAGCTAAATTTACTTGCTCCCTGGCAAGCAATGGGTCAACGGCAGGTCTAGCACAAAGTACTTCAAAAAGCACAACTCCAAATGAATAAACATCAGACTTATCTGTAAGCTGTTGTCTACGAAAATATTCTGGATCCAAATACCCAAAACTACCTTTAACACCAGTGCTTACATGAGTCTCATTGAGACATGGACCTGACCTTGAAAGGCCAAAATCAGCAACTTTGGCTACATAATTCTGGTCAAGCAAAATATTTGTCGACTTAATATCACGATGAATGATGCCTTGTGTTGAACCCGTGTGCAGGTAGTGAAGACCTCTTGCTGCAGCAATGCAAATTTCAAGCCTTTGCTTCCATGACAAAGGTGGACATCCTGAACCGTACAAATGATTCTTCAATGGTCCCCGTTCCATATACTCATAAACAAGTATCATTTCTGACTGCTCTTCACAATATCCAATGAGCGAGACAAGATGACGATGACGTATCCTAGACAAAACTGTTATTTCAGTCTGAAATTCTGGAAGTCCCTGCCTAGATCCTGGTACACCTCTTTTTACAGCAACCTTCGTGTTGTCTTTAAGAACTGCTCTGTAAACCATACCAAAACCGCCTGAACCAATAATCAGATTTTCATCAAAATTGTTAGTGGCTAGTTGTATGTCGGCAAAAGGGAACCTCAAGCTATGATAACCATTTGGGCCAGGAGATGCAATGACAGTCACTTCAGACATTCTACTCCGAGAACTGCCTCCATATATCCGTAAAGGTGTCCATCCTGCACTTTCTGCACGCCTTGGTTTCAGTGTCTTCTTCTTCCGTTTACGTTTGAGCAGAACTGCAATTACAAGCAACGACAATAGAACAAGGCCTCCAAGAATTGAACCCAACACAATCCAAATTAGTGTCTTCTTAGAACTATTATGTGAAGCATGAAAATTTACCATCTTCATTATCTCTACCCCATTCAGAATAGCGTTGACTTTCAAAGAAGTACTTAAATCCGAAGGTCCAATACTAATACGAATTGCTCCCGAATCATCAGAATCTGCAATGAAGTCTATGTAGATTGGAGATGCCAACACATGGAATGTAAGCGACGATAAATCAAGATCCTTATAAGCAGAGTAATCATTTATGTAAACATCAAAGTACAACTGATTAAGTGAAGTACTAACAAAATCACAAAAATGCATTCGAATCAAGTGTTGAACATGACTTGAACCCACCGGAAAATCCCATGTAATGTTGAATCTTGCACCTACAGTTGCATTATCCCTATTCATCACCTGTGCAGTCATATACACATTATCAGGTGCAATCTCTTCACTGGCACCCCCACTCTGATAATTAGGAGAATGAGTGGTAACTGCTTTTTTAGCAGCTGATTTCAGAACAAGAAAATCATCATCAGGGATCCAAGTTCGCCAGAGAGTATCATTAAAAGGTGTCAATTTCGAGCCTCCCACATTAATCCTGTGAATTGTCTCTAAAACATTCAAAGAAAGATTCTTGTACTCTTCAATTCTATCAGTACTAACCAACCTAGCTCCATAATCAACAATAAAATCCTGGGGTGCTGAAAAAACTTCAATAGCACTAACAAATGCAAAACCGGATTCATTCACAGGACTAAACAAAATTTCAACCACTTCAACGTCTAATATCAGCACATACTCTTTAATCACAACAACTTTGGTACTAAAATCACTCAACAGCTTATAGCCGTTAACAAAAACACTGAACTTTGCAGTGGATAAGTTAAGAGTTTGAGCTGCAAATGGTGAAAAGTGAAAACGTAAAAGGTGAGTCCCATTCTTCTTGATGTTAAACTTGTAGCTCGAAGAAGAAGTGAAAACTCTCGCTGTATGGTGCAAAGAAGGCAAATTTGGAGATGGGTTTTGGTTTGTTAGTGAAATGGATTGGGCTGTTGAGAGAACAAACCAACCCGATTTTGAAGAATCGGAAACAAAAACTCGGTTGTCAAGTGAAGTATTGGTGGTTGAGCCACAATTGAGAAGGTAATTGTCTGTAGGAGTGAAAGAGGTTGACGATGAAGAGAGGAGAGACATGAATACTAAAGACAGAAAGTGAAGCGCTTTGGTTTCCATGGATGGAGATATTTGGGTTTCCCCTAAGATGGTTAAACAGAGGGTTGGTTCTTTAAGAGACTGAGTACATGATTGAAGATGTTGAAGTTGGATTTGCTTTAACCAGAAGAATACTCATACTCTGCATAAACCTGTTACATATAAGTCAAACAAATTATTGCACGCTACTCGCATTTCCATTCAGCAAAACTTGATGATATAAGCATATTGCAACATTGAATCAGGGAAAAAGAACAAAAAAACAAATGTACATCAATTGTCAATGAGAAACCGAAAGGATATTGTATTCATACAGTGATACAGACAGTTGCAAATTCAACATGTAATGTCAAGGCAGTCAAGTAAAACCCAAAAAAGATGGAATATGACATAGAGAAGCCTGAAAAATATTGTTACGAGTAAGATGAGGGTTTGTGTTTCATCCCAAGAATTCGCCTACTTCAGAAAAATCCATCTACCTTTGTCAAAATCTACTTGAATACCCTTTCTATCCCTCATTTCAACACTGTAACTCCGTTTTATTTAAACCTCAGACCAAATCAAGAGGAGGTAAAGCCACTTAATTGCAACTATGCAAGACAGGCACAGGATGAACAGAGTTTCATTACACATTGCATTGGTAGAATTGCATCTGGATAAAACTAAGTTCTGCTGTTGAATAAACCCACAAACAAAACTCTTATAGACTTATAAAAGTATTACACAGGGAAATGGTACATGAATCCTTTGGCACCAATTCAACTACAAAACCAAAACACATAAAACGGACTGCAGAAGAAAGAAAATGAAGAAATCATGCTGAGAAGAGTTGCAAATTCCATGCTTTTCTACAATTAATGTATCATTTCAGCAAACAAGATGCTACAATCAAACTCAAAGTTTCACATCTTTTCTGATAGGAGAGCAGGTTTCATTCAAACTGAGAATAAGGATTCCACCACCAGATCAACTGATACAATCAAATCAGCAGATAAACACAAGCATAACCACATGTTTCAGTAATAAACAAATAATCCTCACCATTAAATCACAAGATAAATGTACAAAAATAAACCCAGTTGAAGAGACAAGGAAATGACCTTTACCTCAAACTTCTTATCCTCCTCTCTCCCCCCTTCTTTCTGTATGATCAAACACACAGATAACAAACAAACACAAAAAACTGTTTGCTCTCTTTTCTCTCTAATTCCTTCTCTTTTAAATGCCTAAACTGCAACACCTCTGTATGTCCAATTCAAAGGCATAAATATGAAGAACTAAAAACTTACAGTGCAACATCATTTTCAAAATAACACCAACTGTTTTTTGCCAATCAAATTGCCTTAAAGAGTTTTTTTTTTTTTTTCTTTTACAACTGTCTGCCACTTTAGTAAGTGTCTTTCTTGCTCCATGAATAAGCTCGGCTGGATTGGGCAAGTGGGTCCTACTCCACTCACACGCGCAATTATATTTGAGTACTAAAACAGATAATCCTCACCGCACCCATGAATAAATCAACAGATAAGCTCGCGTTTGACATTTGAGCAAAGATGTCTCGTCGATTCACCGTTGGATGAGAAAATATACATATTTATATTTATATAATGGGGTTTGGCTGCTCTCCATTACTAAACAAACAGTAGTCCTAGTCCATAATCAAGCATGGATAAAACAAAACTGCTCCATAGTAATTCATATGAACAGAAAGAAAAAATACAAACAGCTTGATGAGCCAAATTCGAGCTCCACAGTACCCGAATCAAAAACTTAAAATTAATTAAAAAAAATAGCGAACTACTATCTGAGAAAGTAGGATTTAAACATTACGAGATTATCACTATATTAGGTATGGCTTGCTTTCCGAATTTTGTTAAACCAATAATTTCCCAAAAGTTATGAATTTTATCAAAATTTAATCATATGGGCACCTTCGCCTGCATTTATTGATCAAGTTGTGATGAGAAGGAGTACGATCTTCCACAAACTCGTTTGGTAGTTGGAAACCATGTGATTGCCAAAACCGACATTACTTCGCCACAGCCTTTTTTCTATGTACATTTAAATGTCTTGTGCCCACTAAGATGTTGATTAAAACCATAATTTATAGCATATCTAGTGGGATCTTTGCTGGGGATCAAAATTCTATTTTTAGAATTTTAATATAATTTCATATTTAACGTTTAATAACTTAATTAAACTAGAATAAATTATTATTATTTTATTTATATACTTTTAAATTAATTAATTTAATTTATTATAGTTCAAGTGCAATGTAAAAATATCTGATGGGAGGTTTTAATTTAGAAGAAAATAGGAATATTTGGATAATACAAGTGGGGTAAAATTTAAAGAGTGAGGTTAATTTTTTTTAAATTTTTTTTTAATTCTATTAAATAAAACTAATTGATATTGGTTAATGTTAGTGTGATGTGTATTTGGGCTCCACAAATACTGTATTAGTCACATGCTTATGTAGATGCCAACTCAGCTGCTAAACATTTGATTTTGACTGAGAGAAAGTATAGGTTAAAACTTAAAATTAATACTCAATTTTACAAATTGCTCTTTGATAATTTTAAAAGTTTGAGTCATAGTCTCACTAATGTAAACATTTGAATTTTTTTAGAGATAAGTAATAAAAAAATATTATGTAATATTTCTATTTTAAAATTACCAATATATGTTATTTTTAAAATAAATAATATAATATATATATATGATTACAAATCGTGACAATAAATATATTTTATTATTAAAAATTCTCAATTTGTAAAGGTTGAGCTATCTTATATTTTACATTTATTGTTAAATTTATCATGTAATTTTTAAATTTTTGTATTATATTTTAATATTAATTTTAAAAAAATTATGTGTCAAATTTATCGATGTAGCGTAGATTCTGATGACAATAAAAAGAAAGTTTGATCACTGTTAGAATTGTTGATTCATTTCATTATTAAAATATTATCATTTAAGTATATAAGATTCATCTTATGTACTTAAACGATAATATTTTATTATGAGACGTTGACTTAGCTTATTTTTTTCTTTTTGTCATCGAACTTCATTTTACGTCAACAGATTTAGTTAATAATTTTACTGAATGCTAAAATTAAAATTAATATTAAAATATTATACTGAAATTTTAAAAAATTTTAAAAATCACATATTAAATTTAATAACAAATGCAAAATATAAAAATCTTTTTACAATTAAGCCTATTTTTTTCATCAATTTTGTAAGATAGAGTAGTTTATTTAGTAAAGGTAAGCTTGAAATTTGTCTAGTTAGCATTTCAATGAGCATAAATCGGTTACAAATACTTAATTGTAGCAAACTTTTAAAATTTAATTAAAAATATATTATTCACATACTAAAATTATAAGAATTATGAAATGAAAATAATATTATTATAATTTTTCTATAAAGGTATCAGGTAGTTGTCAATAGCTAATTATAAAAATACATAAATTTTCTTGAAGTGGTCCAATATGACTTTATGCACAATGTCGAGAGTCTTTGGCATTTTCCTTGTAACTTTAGTCACATGATTAGATAAGGGGGAAGACTAAGAAGAAGAAGAAGCAGAAAGAAGAAAGAAGGCTTTCAGTGTCACTCTCGAGTACATGATTTTCTATGCATTCTTATTCAATAAAAGTTAAGTAATCTTAATTATACTTGTATATTGTACATTTGCTTATACTTTGTGGAGAGAAATTAATAAATAAACTTAATTTATCAACTGGTCATCGTCGGTAGATAAAATAATAATAAAATAGGTGATTAAATTTATCTAAGAATTTCTTGGTTTTTTATAGACTATTAGTTTTTCCCCTTTTAACTCCCTTGAATGAGTGTAGTGGGATGCTTTGTTCATTTCTAAAGAAGTTGGAAGGATCTATTGCAGTCTTTACATTTACTAGCCTCTTAAAATTATTCTTGAAGTATTTCAGCCCCCAAACACTAGCTTGTGCAAAACTAGTGTTGCCCTTCTTCTTGTTCCTTCCTAAATCAAGATCCCTGTAGTTCAAGTATGCTGCTCGAGGGAGCTTTGAAACATAAGCTGCCATGTAAGAATACAGACTTCTGATCCACTCTATATGCTGCTTCGTTTCCTCTTCCACATCCCAAGTGACCAAGTATTGGATTTTGTATAAGTTTCCATTTCTGTGAGGGAAAGGTATTTCTGATTCTGATATCTCACTCATTCTTCCTCCATACGGTGTCAGGATTAGCATTGATGTTTCTGATTCAAGAAGTCTTTTGTATAGTCCTTCCAGTCCGGTCTCTGAAATGGGTTCTTGCACATAATCTGCTTTTGCTTTGGAGAATTCCTTGGGTTGTGTTTTCCGATTAAGCAGAACGTCTAAGGATTCATTCTTGGGGAAACCAGCAAAGTAGAGTACAGATTGGATCCAACTCATTTCGGTGCAGTTTTCCCTTGTGATGCCAAGTTCAGGAAATTTAGATTGCATCAGAGGGATAACCTGCTCAGCTGTTCCAAGATATAATGCATCAAATGAGATTTGAATGGTTCGGTTGCTGTTCGGGCTAGAGACCACAACTCCTGTTACTGCGTGGAGGAAAAGGTCTTCAGGAAGCTGATTACCAACAGTTTGCCACTTATGGAGAAGCTTGCTTCCACCTTGTTCTAAGGTTCTTGCAGCGCTGAAAACAGTTACTGTTGGAGGAACTGAAACCAGCCTTACTTTCCATGACAAGATGATTCCAAAGCTCGCACCTCCTCCCCCTCTAATAGCCCAGAAGAGATCTTCTCCCATTGATTCTCTGTCAAGAATTTCTCCATTAACATTAACTAATTTGGCATCAATAACAGCATCAGAAGCCAACCCATATTTTCGAAATATGGTTCCAAATCCACCTCCACTAATATGTCCTCCAACACCAACAGTAGGACAGCTCCCGGCAGGGAAGCCATAGACATTACTTTTCTCTGCAATTTTGTAATACAACTCTCCTAGAGTTGCACCAGACTCAACCCATGCACTCTCACTTTCTATATCAACACTGATGGATCTCAAACTGGCAAGATCAACTAGTACAAATTTCTCATCAGAAACATAAGAAAGACCCTCATAATCATGACCTCCACTTCGTGTTCTTATCAGCATATTGTATGCCTTAGCACAGACTACGGCTGCTTGAATGTGAGATTCATTAAACGGGGTGATAATAAATTCAGGTTTCAGAGCTGAAGTGCTCGAGAACCTCAGGTTTCTAATGGAAGATTGCAAGACAGATGAGTAGCGGGAGCTGTTTCTGGGGAGGATAACCTGCGAAATTGGCTTGGAATTCCGCAAATGAGAGGAAAAACATTGCAAGAACTTCACATCAACAGAATTTGAAGTCGCAGAGCAAACTAAGGCTAAAAGGATAACAAGCAATGAGATACTAACAATTTTTGATATTTCCATTCTTTTTTTACTTTGATCTTTGTTTCCTCTCTACTTAATTAATCATAATTCTAAGTGATTAATGGTGAACTTGCACCATATACTTATAGCTAACCAGTTTTCGTCTGAAACACGTCCTCTATTCATTGGCTGATAGAAATTAGGAAAGTTCAAAGCTGGAAATGAAGAAGATTCTTGGAAAACAATTGGGAAATGACACATCTTTTTTCTTGAATGCATCAGCAAACAAGACTATCATGCTAGTCTACAATTTCCAACTATAGCCATTCTGTCAGGAATCAACATTTATCTTTCAGAATTTGGTCCTTTTGCCGCTCAGAGAATCAACTGCCGTGTCAAAAACAGATAAGGAAAATGAAGGCTATATATATAGTTATTAGATGGTTTATCAATTGTTCCATCCTGAAATTTAATTGTTTGATAAAAGGAATTTTAATTTTCTCAGCCTCTTTCAAGTTGTTCTCTCTCATTGATAACCAGTAAATGAACATAAACGACTTGATAATAAAATTGAACAAATGTATACTACATTTTTATTTTTCTATGACTTTTTTATTGAGAATGATATAGTTTGAATTTTGATGTCAGTCCACTCTTAAAACAGTCTAATTTTACGATTTAATTAAAAAATTAATTACGTATTAAAAAATTTAAGATTGGAGAGGAACCCTATCAAAAAAATATAAACTATAGAAATATATTTAGGGTTTCTTCTTGTAAAGAACTCCAAATTTAATGTAAATTTTGCCCTTCATTTACTTATTTGGGGGCGCTTCAACCACAAAGTTATTGTGCCTCCAGGAAAAAGTTCCATGTTTTTGGTGTCTATTTGTTGAAAGAGGAAATAAAGAAAGCATGGCCTCAGACACTGCACAGGCAGAAAGCCTGTGCAGGGCAGGTCATCACAGGCCCTGAGAAAGGGAGCAACCATCCCTGTGGCAGGGAAAGGCCGCTCCAACCTTTTCCAGAAAAAGAAAGAGTCGTTGGACAAAAATGCCAAGGCAACAAAGTAGAATAGGCTACCGTTGGACATATACATATATATATATCAACACAATCAATTGAAAAAGATCAGAATCATAAAATCAATAAATTCATCATTTCTATTTTCTACATGGTATCAGAGCAGGATTCAAACCTGTGAGATATCAATCAAGCAAACAAAAATCAAATTCTCAGAATTCCTTTTTGAAAATTCATCATGTCTCAAACCGATAACAGATTGACCAATACAATCCTCAGAGGTAATCAAAATTACTTCGAGTGGTCAAAGCTGTCTACATAGGGCTTAGTGGCAGAAGGAAATTAGGGTTCATCACTCGGACTAAACCCAAACCCAAACCTACTAGACCAGAAGACCCGACAGAAGAAGAAGCAGAAAAAATTGAAGAATGGCAGACGACAGACCACTTGGTCATGTCACTGCTTACCAGCACTATGGAGCCCCAAATTTCCAGGCTCTGCATGTTGCTAGAATCGTCAAAAGCAATATGGGACAAGGTAAAAGGCCTATATGGCCATCAACAAAATTTTGCTCACATATTCAATCTCAAACAGGAATTGGCCAGAATTACACAAGGCACAAAAACAAGCTCACAATATGCCACAAAAATATTAACAAGATGGGAAGAACTCCAGACTTACTTACCACATTCAACAGACACAGCAGAAATTCAAAAATGAGCCGACAATGATATAGTATTCACTTACCTGGGAGGATTGGACTCAAGCTACGAGAGCTTGAGATCCCAAATCCTCCTGTCCCCGGAACTACCGAGCATCGACACTGTCATTGCAACAGTCCAGCGCGAGGAGACACGAAGGAATCTTATGAATCCCTCGGCCTCTACTGAACTCGCGGAAAACCAAGCCTTTGCATCGCGTTGCCCCGATCTCACCGCAAGAAACAGAACAGGGGGAGAGGCGAGCGGTGCGACCACTGCAAGAAGCAGGGTCACAGCCGCGCTCGTTGCTAGCACCGACACCCCGAGCTCAAGCCAACCCGAGGTTGGGAAGGGGGGAACGGCAAAGGGGTGCGAAGAGAAAGAAGAAGAAGACCCGAAGGAAACCCTAGGGAGAAAATGGAATTCGGGGGCTGGGCGTCATATGCAGATAGTTATATGACGCCCCGACCCGACTCCCTAGGGTTACAACAACCCGACCCGGGCCAACCTTGGACCCGACCCGACTTCTCCGGCCCGAGCCACCAGGCCCATCAGGCCCAGCAGGCTCAACAGGCCTTCCAGGCCCAACCAGCCCACCCGGCCCACCAGGCACTACAAGCCCAGTAGAAACATCAGGCCTAAATGGCCGAAATGTTAGCCCAATTGCAGGCCTTGGTTCTCCAACCCAACAGGCTTGGGTTAACTCAACCCGACGGGTCAGGTTCGGTTCACACTACTTTAAATTTCTTACAAAATTCTTCAGAACCCTGTCAAAATTTCTGGATTATTGACTCAGGGGCAACAGATCACATGACCTGGGATCCAAAAAACCTAACCAACCTCAATTTGGTTTCTCCATCTCACCATGTGACTGTTGCCAATGGAGAGAAAGTCAAAATTCAGGGATATGACACTTCAAATTTATTTAACTCACATATTGAAAATATTTTATACTTACCTGCATTTAAATCCAATCTATTATCTGTAGGTAAAATTATTTGTGATTTAAACTGCAATGTTATTTTCTCACCTACTTCAGTCATTTTTCAGGATCGAATCTTCGGGAAGACGATTGGTGAGGGAAAACTAGAAAATGGCCTCTACTACCTTTATGCACCTCCCAAGAAATGTTTTTTGTCAACAAACCCTAACCAAGGCATACTAATGCATCAGCGGTTAGGGCATCCATCCGACAATGTTTTGAATAAATTATTTCATTATAACTTAAGTTCCAACAATTGCGATGTGTGTAAATTTTCTAAACACACTCGATTACCTTTCTCCTTATCCTCCAATGTATCTGAAAAAGCTTTTGACTTAATTCACTCTGATGTTTGGGGACCTGCCCCTGTAACTTTCTATAATCACTTTAAATATTTTGTCACTTTCATTGACGATTATTCTCGTACTACCTAGGTGTATTTGCTAAAAGGAAAAAATGAAGTCTTTTCTCGTTTCCAAGAATTCTATAATTTCATACAAAACCAATATAATGCTACTTTAAAAAATTTTCGGTCCGACAATGGCACAGAATACATAAACCAAAACTTTTCTACATTCTTTAAACAAAAAGGGATTGTTCATCAAACCACTTGTATCAATACTCCTGAACAAAATGGTATTTCCAAACGAAAAAATAGACACCTTCTCAATGTCATTCAGACTCTCCTTTTTTAAAATAATGTTCCATCGATTTTTTGGTCTGATGCCCTTTTAACTGCTGCTTACCTGATCAATAGACTCCCCACTGCCGTTTTAAAGCATTTGAGTCCCCTAGAGGTTCTCAAAGGTAGGAAAATTGATTTGAATCATCTCCGAGTCTTTGGCTGTGTTTGTTATGTTCACATAAACCGCCAACACAAACTCGATAAGAGTTCTGTCAAGACCCTGTTTTTGGGAGATTCCTCTACTAAAAAAGGATATAAATGTTATGACCCTTATACTCATAAAACCTACATCTCTCGTGATGTCTCTTTTCTTGAGACAGTCCCTTATTACACCACCCAAACTCATGATAATCCTTATGGGCCTTGCCCGCTAGTATTTCCGCCTAACTCGGATTTTTCTCTTAGCAGCCCTACTCAGGATTTTCCATAGGGGGAGCCGACCATTGTCTCAAGATTAATTTCTTCAGGGGGAGACAATACAATTGGAGATACAATTTCTGAAAGCCAATCCAAATCTCTGACAGCCAACCTCAACCTCAGGAGGAAGCAATCGCCTTGAGAAGGTCCACTCGTCAAACTCGCCCCCCCCTCCAAATTAAGAGATTATGTATCTCATTCGGTATCGTATCCTATCCAAAACTTTATTTCCTATGATACCATAGCAAGTTAATATCGTAGCTACTTAAGCTAGATCTCATCCCATCCTGAGCCAACCAACTTCTACGAAGCCAACACCAGTCCAAAATGGTGTAAGGCTATGAAAGATGAACTTCAAGCGCTAGAAAAGAATGACACTTGGGATATTGTTCCTCTTCCTGCAAATAAGAAACCAGTTGGATGCAAATGGATCTACAAAATAAAGTATAATAGTGATGGGACCATTGAGAGATATAAGGCCAGACTCGTCGCTAGAGGCTTCACTCAAACTTATGGAGTTGATTACCAAGAGACGTTTGCTCCAGTCGCCAAGATGAACACTGTCAGAATTCTTCTCTGAGTTGCAACTAATCAAGGGTAGAGCCTATTCCAAATGGACGTAAAGAACGCCTTTTTACAAGGAAACCTAGAAGAAGAAGTTTATATGACTCTCCCTCTAGGTCACAAATCAGCCACAGATGCTTCCCTGGTATGTAAGCTAAAAAAGGTCATCTATAGGCTTAAACAATCTCCAAGAGCATGGTACGCCAAACTAAGCCTCTTTCTATTAAAAATTGGTTTTACTAAATGTGATTCTGACTCCTCTATGTTTGTTAAACACAAGCTCACACACACTGTCATTATCCTTGTCTATGTTGACGATATCATAATAACAGGAAATGATGACCAAGATATTAAGGATGTCAAGCAAAGTCTAAAGAAAGAGTTTGATATTAAGAATCTTGGGCAGCTCTCATATTTTCTAGGCATAGAAATGGCAAAGTCCACTAAAGGTTTATTCCTATGTCAAAGGAAATACACTCTTGATCTATTGAAAGAAACCGAAAAATTAGGGGCTAAACCAGCCTACACCCCTATGGAAACTAAAGTCAAACTCAATCTTGAAGATGGAAAACCTCTAGCCAACATAGAACATTATCAACGTTTGGTAGGAAAGTTAATATACCTCACTGTCACTAGACCTGACATATCATTCGCAGTAAGTATGGTAAGCCAATTTATGCATGCCCCTCACACTTGTCACCTAGAAGCTATAGATAGGATTCTCAGATACCTAAAGGGAACCCCAAGACAGGGAATATGGATGAAAAATAACAATTCTAACTCTATAGTTGGATTCTCTGATGCAGATTGGGCAGGAAGCAGTGACAGAAAGTCAACCACTGGTTTTTGTGTCTTTGTGGGAGGAAACTTAGTAACATGGAAAAGCAAGAAGTAGAATGTGGTTGCTAGATCCAGCGCAGAAGTTGAGTACCGTGCAATGGCATCTACAGCTAGCGAACTCATTTGGATCAAGCAAGTCCTCAAAGATATGAAGGTTGAAATCAACGGACCTATGACGATGCATTGTGATAACCAAGCCGCCCGACACATTGCATCTAACCCTGTGTTTCATGAACGAACTAAACATATTGAGGTGGATTGCCACTTCATCAGGAAAAGGTTCAAAAAGGAGAAATTGAAACTCCGTATATCAAAAGCCAGGACCAGCTAGCTGACATCCTTACAAAGGCACTCAATAAACAGACGCATCACTCAATTTTAAGCAAGATGGGTTCGATCAACCTCTATGAGCCCAACTTGAGGGGGAGTGTTGAAAGAGGAAATAAAGAAAGCATGGCCTCAGACACGCAGGTGTGCGAGGCGGTCATCACAGGCCCTGAGAAAGGGAGCAACCATCCCTGTGGCAGGGAAAGGCCGCTCCAACCTTTCCCAGAAAAAGAAAGAGTCGTTGGACAGAAATGCCAAGGCAACAGAGTAGAATAGGCTACCGTTTGACATATACATGTATATATATCAACACAATCAATTGTAAAAGATCAGAATCATAAAATCAATAAATTCATCATTTCTATTTTCTACACTATTAGTACTATGTTATTATTCATTTTATATAATTGATTTAATTTACAAACTTCCAAATTTAATATTTATTAGGGTATTAAACTGGTTTTCCTGATAAAATATATGTATGGAGGCATTCATGAAAAGGGAAAAAAAAAAGGTAAGTGAAGAAATTGTGGAGCATTATTTCAGCCAAATTCTTTATTAGCAAGAACCCCTCACAGGTAAATAATTCTGTGCCGCCTCTAATTTCTGAGTCTCAACTAGTTCCAACCCCTCTTGGGCTTAGAGAAGCCTTCTGTCGGTCGAACCCATTATCCTGGAAAGTTGTAAATGACAGGTTGGTAATGGCAAATCAATTCTCACTTCAAAGGGTGCTTGGAGTTTCCTTACAAAGCTAAACTCAAACATAATTGGAATGCTGAAGAGCTTCTGGTGGTGTCAGATCTCGTAGGCCATCAATCCAGATCCTGGAAAATCTTGGAATTTCATTTCACCAAGCTTTTCTTAAAGGAAAAGAAATTCTTAAAATCCCTAATAGCATCACTGACAGAGAAGATAAGAAAGTGTGGCATTTCCACAAATCAGGTTCTTACACTGTACGATTAAGGTACCTTTGCATGGCTTAATTTAATGACTAGCAACCCTCAATTAATTAGACTACTGAAATTTCAGAGTTCTATTTGATGCAGCATCCACAAGTGGACAGGAGTGTATTTTTGCAAATTGATATTTTGATTTTTGTTTTTATTTACCTTTTTATCATTAATTAGACTACATTTATAAATACTATATTTACGGTTTTATTATTAACTTCTCATAATTTTGTTAATTAAATTTGTCATAATATTTTTCTATAGTTTGAGAGTTAAGTTCAAAATTGAAATTTATTAGAATAAATTTAGTTTTTGGGTTCAATTTAATCTTTTTCTAAATTTATAGATATTTTAGTCTGATGTTTTTATATATTTAGCTTATATTAGTTCTATTTTTACAAAAAAAAAGAGTAAGTTACACACTCTCTATAGTGGATACAATGAAAACAAAAATATTAATTTTTACACTAAATTATTTAAATTAGAAAATATATATTGATATTTAGACAAAACACAATAAAAAAATAAAATACAAAATACAAAATTTGACCATGTGGTTTAACCGATATGAGTAATTATAAATGTGTTTGAAATTAAATTTAATGCTCGTGTTGGATTCTGATCAAATTTGAATTTGAACTTTTGGATACCCGCTATTCGAACCCGGTTATTTAAATGAATATGAATAGATTACTCGAATCCAGTACTCGATATCCATTTAAATGACATATATATATATATGTTATGTGTATGAAATAAAATAGTAAGAAAAATTAAAATTAAAAAATTTTATTTAAAATTAAATGATTTAGATTTTATAATTTTTTATTTTTGTTAATATATTTTTATATTTACTTATTATAAATGGATAGTCGTTTAATTACCCGAATATATATATATATATATATATATATATATATATATATATATATATATATATATATATACACCTCAAAATAACAGGGGTCAAGGTCGGCGAGTGAGACGATGGGGGATAAGCTTTATCGTTGAGAGGGAAACAGCCCGGATCACCAGCTAAGGCCCTTAAATGACCACTTAGTGATAAAGGAGGTAGGAGTGCAGAGACAGCCATGAGGTTTGCCTAGAAACGACCACCCTTGAAAGAGTGCGTAATAGCTCAACGATCGAGCGCTCTTGTCTCGAAGATGAACGGGGCTAAGCGATCTGCCGAAGCTGTAGGATGTAAAAATGCATCGGTAGGGGAGCGTTCCGCCTTAGAGGGAAGCACTCGCGTGAGCGGGGGTGGACGAAGCGGAAGCGAGGATTCGGCCTGAGTAACGCACATCGTCGGCTTGGTCATCTGTCTCGTGATCGTTTGAGTACTTTAGTTCGTGGTGGTGTCCTAGATAGTGTTCCTGTGTCGGAGTTGTCTCCATATATATATATATATATATTATGTATAAGAAATAAAATAGTAAGAAAAATTAAAATTAAAATTTTTTATTTAAAATTACATGATTTAGATTTTATAATTTTTTATTTTTGTTAATATATTTTTATATTTACTTATTATAAACGGATAGTCGTTTAATTACACGAATATATATATATATATATATATATATATATATATATATATATATATATATATATATATATATAATTTATTTAATGACTGTAAATATTAAATGAATTTTTATCGGGTTCATATAGTATACAAGTATTTCTATTCGAATTTGGAATTAGTTCGAATAATAAAAATAGATTTTAAACGGATTTCGAACGGGTTCGGATATATATATGAATTGGATTCGAGTTCGGATATCCTTCAATGAGCAAATACCCTACCCATTGCTATTGTTAGACGAAACTGCTAACACTGGACATTTTTATTTACATTTTGATAAAAAGTCAAAGAAATTAGAAATTGGACCAAAATCTTTTTAATATCATATTAAAAATTAAATTAATTAAAGTGAGATTAAAATGAATAAGTATAGCATGCACTAGTAGAATTAAATTTGAGACCAATCAATATTAAAATGAATAACACTAAAACTTTATTGATTATATTTCTTATTTCATTTCCACCAAAAGGTTTATCCCTAGTTTATACATGAGCACATTACCTCTTGATATCCTTCAAGAAAAGCTTAGTACATATATCAGCATTCCTATTAGCTTCACAGTGGATGCTACTGCTGCTGACTTTGAATATATAATCACCCCTGAGTTTTCTCCTGAAACAAAGCAAACAAATTAAATATCACCACAAAGACCAAATTAAAAGAGGAAATCGTTTAACCTACCAAAAACTAACCTCCAAGATGACCAAAGGAAAGGGGCACTTGAGGCAGGGAGCTAATAAAGTTTGCCTCTCTGCCATTTAAAACACAGTATTAACTTAGAGGTTGATAAGTTTTGCCTCTCAAGGACCTCACCATGTATAGTGTCAGGGAAGAACCATATTTATTAGATAAAAGGACATCTATATGAGTTTGGAAGTTTTGATAATTCAACTCATAGTGTAGGTTGTCTTTGGTCCAATTTTTTTAATATTGTGTGAAAGGTTAGGTTAATAGTTCTAATTCAACACTTTGTGAGAGAAGAGGGAATTCACAAAAAACAATGTCCTTTTCTTTTTGAATTTCTTTTTTAAACAAAATGACTTGGATAAACCTGACCATGAAACATTTCGAGTGTTTTATTAAACTAATAATTCTTTTTGTTAGGACTGAAAGAATTTTTTTTAGTCTAGATATATTCATACATTAAATTACTATATTTATTAAATGTAGATAATTAAATAAATTTTAATGTCAAAATATAAAATATTTATACATACGTGGTTCGTTACGTTACATCCATCTGAATGGAAATACAAATTTTAAAAGAAAAAAAGAGAGACATTCTATATTACCGTTAATCAGAGCTCCCAGTTTATGATACCAAAAAATTGAGAAACAAAAGCTTAGGAATGAGTCAACTTTTCTGGTGCAAAATGTTTTAATTTAAGGGTAACACCCATGTGGAGGTTTAATGTTTGTATGGCCCAACTCCAAGACTCTTTTGCCTGTAGGGACGGACAAAACAAACAGACATCTACACTTTTTCAACCTAAAAGAACAAACATAAGAAGTGGACACATTTGCATTGTTCCTCGGGAGAAAGGTCAGGAAGCTTTGGTATTATTACAGTGATTTTATTTAAAAGAACTTTGGAATCATTGAACAACACAAAAAAGAAATGAAAGGATAAAGGATACTTTGGATTAATTGGTAATAGGGTTATCAGGAAGTATCTTAATTACAGAATGATAATGTGTCCTACTCAGTAAATACCAATAATACACCAACAAAATCATCTCATCTCCTATGCCTTACTTGAAAGAGTAGGGATGCTCTGCTCATTCCTGAAGAAATTCTCGGGATCAACAGCAGTCTTCACTTTCACCAATCTGTCAAAGTTTCCATTGAAGTACTTGTGCCCATAAATGCTACCTTCTTCATAGCTGTTTTTACTAGGTGTCATGACACCAATGTCGAGATCCCTGTAGTTCAAGAATGCGCTTCTTGGGTTCTTGGACACAAATGGGGTCATGTAGCTGTACAGGTTCCTCGCCTGAGACAAGTAGTTGCTCTGTAGATCACTTCCTGGTTCGTTCCAGTTGATTGAGTACTGCATCTTGAACAAATTCCCAGCCCTGTGAGGAAAAGGAACTTCTGTGGAAGGAATCTCATCCATTCTTCCACCATAAGGATTGAAAACTAATCCAATTTTTCCCAATTCCACCATCCTCTTGAAAATCAAAGTCAATGCATTTCTGGGAATAGGTTTCTGCACATAATCTGATTTCCTCTTCAAGAAATTGGCAGAGTCGACATGTCTATCAAGCAAAACATCAGGTGATGTTCCATTATCAAAATTTGCCCACCAAAGTACAGACTGAATCCAGTTCATCTCTGTGCAATTCTCCTTCTTCAACCCCAATTCAGGAAATTCTTTCCCCAATAAAGCCACAAGACTATCAGCTTTCCCCAAATACAAACTCATAATAGTTACCCTAAGTGTCTGCTGCTTATTCCTTGTCACAGGTTGAATCAACAGCCTCATAAAAAGACCATTATCTGTTTTCGGAGCAACCAATTGCCACTTATAAGCAATATCAGTAGCATTCTCTTCAATAAGTCTTTCTGCCCTAAATACAGTAACTGTTTCGGGAACAGGAACAAGCTTAATCTTGTATGATATAACAACACCAAAACTTCCACCACCACCACCTCTAATAGCCCAAAATAGATCTTCACCCATTGCTTTTCTATCCATAAGCTTTCCATTAACATCAACAATTTGGGCATCAAGAACATTATCAACAGCCAAGCCGTATTTCCTCAACATGTTACCATATCCACCACCACTAAAATGACCACCAACACCAACTGTAGGGCAAACACCAGCAGGGAAACCATGAACTTTGCTGTTCTCCCAAATTCCATGATACACCTCACCGAGTGTAGCACCAGCCTGAATCCAAGCAGACTCATTCTTCATGTCAACCTGGACGGATCGAAGATTAAACATATCAAGAACGAAGAATGGAACATCTGAAACATAAGAAATCCCTTCATAGTCGTGGCCACCGCTTCGGACTTTAAGCTGGTAACCCACTTTCTTTGCGCAGATAACCGCTGCTTGGACATGGGATATCTGTTTTGGGGTCACAATGATTGTCGGTTTTGGGGTTGCTGTGGTGTTCATCCGAGCATTTCTAATGTAGGCTCGAAGAACCGAAGTGTAGGATGCATTTGTCTTGGTGTAGACAAGGCTGGAGATTTGGTCTTGTGGGGTCGTGTTGTTCTGTAAGCATTCAAGGAAAGATGAATAAACTGATGCATCATCTGTTGTTGCAGCAAAAGAAGAAGAAGAAGATAAAGAAAGGGTCAAGAAGACAAACACACAAACATAGGCAAAAAGATCTTTTGGTTTTGCCATTGTTGCTAAAGCTAATAATTTGTGCGTTGGCTTCTTAAGAAAATAAAAATAAAAATAATTATTCTGTGTTGGAGAATTGGGTTTCGTGTTATTTATAGGGTTCATGAAGTATTAATTTTAGACACGATTATATCCCTAATTTTGGAAGTTTGACTTTTATTTGCTAATTTTCAAGGTTTCTCTTCTGTTTTTTCTTCTTTTTTCTTTTTTCTTTTTTCTTTTTTTCTCTTTTCCTTTTCCCTGTTTTTCCTTTTTAGTTTTTGTCGTTGGCACAATAAATTAAAAGAAAAAGAAACCGACTATATTGGTTTAGATGTTTCGTAATTTTGTTAATATAAAAATCAAAATAAAAAATAACTAATTTAATTAATAAAATATATTTATTTATTTATATGTATTATATATTTATTTAATTATTTTAATTTTTTTATAATAGATTGACTAAATTAAAATTTAAGACGAAATAATATTGAAATACGTTTTTATTTACCAATCAGAATTAACTCCTAAAATCTATAATTACCTCAAAAGATCCAATATACATACATTATCAGACTTTTTGAATAAGAGTCAAAAAAATTTTATGAAAATTAAATATTTTCGTATAAACGATGTAAAACATATATTAAGTATTTTAGAAATAGAAAAAGATTTCACAATTTAATTTTTTACCAAAAAATAAAATATAAATCCGATACTATAAATTAAATTTATAGATAAAAATTAATAAAATATTAAAAATATTTTTAATTATTCTAATATTTTATAAAATGAGTAAATTAAATATTTTAATTGTCTTCTTAAAAGAATTTTATATTGCAAAGTTTTCTATTAGTACAAATGAATGAGAAATATTCTAAAATTTCTTAGTATTATACTAAAATTAATAATATAAATATAATTGATATTACTAGTTACTAAATTAGAAACTATTAGATAATTAATATGATATTGAAAATATAATTTTTTTGAATTAAAATTATTATTTTAATTAGAAACCAACTTGTTGGTTAACATAATATTTGTTTACAGTGTTAAAAATCATATATATTTTTATCTCTAATGCTGAGTTTTGAAAAGGAAAAGGAATAAATCGGAGATAAAATTGACAAATTAAAGATGAACAAATTATATTATTAAAAGGTCTTTCTAATTTATGCGCGGTCACAGCTTCTATTTGTACATTAAAATTACTAATCCAACCTTACTGATCATATTAGTTATAATTTATCTTTTCTTTTTGTTGAAATAACAATTTATCCTATTAATGATGCTAACAATGCTAATTAGAAATTGAATCAATTAGCGGAGACCGAATTGAATCGGTGGACCTTACTCTAATGTGGTCCGGTCAAGTACAAAAACGTGTATACATATTAGAGTTATGATATATGCTTTTTAAATTTATGTTCATTGAACATATACTAAATACTTATTATTTAAATATTAAATATTCATTGTTTATGAATTTTATTTTGCTAACAAGATATTTATACCATAATATAAATATTTGTAGGATAATTTTAGTTGGATTTCTTTTTAATTTACTACATGTAAAGACGATTTATATTAAGTCTATATTATATATATGTCTAAATAAATTAATAAATATAATATTCATTAATAATAAATATTAATTAATAAAATAATAAATATTATGCTTATAAATGATGAATACTTATATCAATTACAAAATTATTTCAATATGCATATTACAAAAATAATGAATATAACTTTCATAAAGAATCAATATCATTTTCATTTGAAAATAATATAGAATTTTAATATATAAAGAGTTCCTAAAAAATTATAATATATTAGTTTTAATAGATAATTTATTTTATCATTTGTCAAAAATATATTGATTTTTAATATATATATAATTTAAAAATTAACTTAATTAATAGCATATGTTTTATTTTTCAGTTAGTCATACTTTGAAAAATTAAAAATCAATATATTTTTGACAAATTATATATATATATATATATTAGAACAAAAATCAGAAACAACTCAGAAGATCAACAAGTTTCTGGTGTGCAGGATCCTCAGACGATGCAAGCACAGAGCATACGCTTGATGATAAAGAAGATAGAGGAAGATGAAGAAGATGAACTTTAAACTTTATTGATGATTACAAACTTTGAACATAAACTTTGAAACAAATATACAAAATTTAAACAAACTTTGAAAGCTTTGAACTGAAAAAATATAACTTACAAGAGGAAGATAAGAATACAAGAGGAAAGTGTTTCTCTCACTATCTCTCTCTCTCTCTCTCTTTTTTCACTATATTTCTTCTTCTTTGTGCGACTTGAAGAATAGAAGAGACTCTTCTTCGTATTTTTCAGTCTCTCTTTGGTCTCTTGATGATACCTTTTAGGAACCAGCTCACAGTTGATACAATTGAGATTTGCTCCTGTATCAAACAAGGCGATGGTTTCTATCTGAAAATCACCAAGGAAAACAAGCTTTATCTGAATCAAATACTTTCTTGAAGTAATCCTTTAAAACATTGAAGTTTTCAGGAACATTTTTAGAAACTTCAAGATTTTAAAAATCATTTTCCTCATCAGAATCGGAATCACTATTCTGCTTGAGGATCAGGCTTTGAAGCAAAACAAAATCATTTTGTTATTTTTCTTTCAACTCTTTGAGTTCTGTTTTGATGGCTTTAATATCTTTTTGAAGTTCTTGAATAGTAGGAAGAGGGTTTTTCAACTTCTTCCCTTTATCCAAAATCATAGTAAGATCATAAGTATTCCTACTAGAAGAAGGGACAAGGGCTTCAGTTTTTAAAATCTTTTTCAAAACCTGTTTTTGAATTTGAGGATCATTAATATGCTTGACAGCTTCAAGAAGGGCTTCTTGTTGCCTAGTGAGCATATTAATTTTCTTTAAAAAATTTTCAGAATCTGTTTCAGAATAATTAGATGAGGTTTTGATTTCATCAATTTGAAATTCTTCCTCACTATTTGAAAATTCTGATTCAGAGGAATCAACTAGAAGGGCAGAAATTTTTGCTAAAACTTCTTCTTCTATTTGAAGCTCATGGAGTTTTTTGCAAAACTTACAATATTTTGAAGTATAGTCTTTCTTGCCACATTTGAAGCATGTAACGTTGCTAAAATCTCTTTTAGAATTTTGCTTTGAAAATTTGGAAGAAAATGGTTTTTTGTAGAAATTCTCCTTGCTTTTAGGAGTCTTTCTGTTTTTGAAAAATCGTTTTTTCTTAAAAGACTTTGAAAAATCTTCTTTGCATTTCCCTTTGCAAGTAGAAGAGGGCTCTATGGGGTTGTACTCAAACTGGTTGCAAAAACTACCTAGTTCTTGCCTAGTCTTTTTCATCTCCCATTTCAGCTGTCTTTGGAGCTTAAGGTCATGGCATATCTTTAAACCTTCTTTCTGGGTAAGGCTAACTAGCTCACCATAAGTATAGAAATCATAAGGGATCTGACCATTATGTGCTTCTCTTATGGTATTCCTAACTCTTTCACCTAGAATCTTAGGTAAACCGGCTAAGAATTTCTCTTTCCAGAAAGGTTGGCTAGAATCTTCCCTAAGCATGACTCTGGTTAGGAAGGTGTCTTTGTAGGTTTGGAAATTGCTAAGCTTTTTGCAGGTTAGGTTGCTAAGGAGCTCAGCATTTTTTGTCTTTCAGAAGAGAAGGGTCTCCTATGAAATGAAGGAAAATTGTGAGGATCAGAGTTGATACTGCATCCTCAATTGGATTTCCTAATTCATCTAATATGGGAGTTCCTTCCACTGTGGTTTGGATAGCACCTAGGATTTGGAGCTGTTGTGCTTGAGTGAGATGGTAATCCCACCATTCTTTAAACTGGCTAGAAAATCCAGCTATCAGGAGCTCAGCAATGGCTCTATCAGAGGTACCGCTTTGGGTTTTGTAGGCATTGGCTGCCATGGTCATCTGCTGTAAGAGTTGGTTCTTTGTAAGGAGCATAAATAACATAAGGTATTTTGGATACCCTTCCAATATCTATGGTCGATGTTGAAGAACCATCATCATTATTTATGCTCCTTACAATGAACCAACTCCATCTCAAACACAACCCAAATTTTCAACATCTGATGTTCCAAACAATATACTTCAGAATGTTGATTACCAAAGCAATATCCCCAGATCAGTTTACAATGATCCAAAGCAAGATGATGACAATATAGAGATTACCTCTACTCCTTCTTCACCATCACCATCAGCTATAACCCAAAATCTTGAAGCAGAGATCAACATGATTTCAAAAGATTTTTAAATAGATAAAAAAAATTTGCATGAAGATTTCTATTCAAAGAAAAACCATCTTAAAAAACCAAAGTTTTTTAAGAATTTTTTGCAAGAAAAAGATAGTATTCAAGAAAGATACTATCAATTTTGCATTCAAAACAAAGCCCAAATCAAATTTTTTGATTGGTTTCAAATCTATTGCAAAGAAAATGCTATCCTTTATCCTTTCAAAGAAAAGCTCATTAGTCCTGTCACAGTAAGGAACAAAGCCCCTGAGTGGAAGGTAGGAGAAAACCTAACCGTCCAGTCTGATCATCCTCCCCTTAGGAAGATAACCATTCCCTATGGAGAGAATGAGATAGAAGCCACACCTTACAAACTGGTAGGAGAAGACCTAGAAAAGAATGTCAAGAACATTATTCAGCAGAACAATTTCTCGAACACATGTCTTCACACTATAGGAAAATAGTTGGTCAGGTTAGAAAATCATATCCAAAAGCCTCTTGTAGTCTTGACCTCTCCAATCCCCAGTACTGGTCATCCAAAAGAGTCAAACCAATCAGAAAAGCTTAAGAATCCAGTTTTCAAACCATACCAGATCTCAAAGCCCAGCCAAGACCATTTCCAAAAGCAAACTGAGTTTTCTAAAGCAGTTAGAGAACAACTGAGCAAATTAGCAACCTCTGAGTCTTCCAAAAATCTAGTGCCAGATACTCCTAGGAATATCAGTGCCCTAGATCAAGCCCAAAGCGATGAATCTAATGATTCAGAGCTTGAAAAACCCTCCAACATCAACAGATTGGGATTACAAGCTCCTAGATTAACCTGGCATACTCCTAGGAGTACTGCTCCAGATCTAGGAATTGAAAATAGGAACAACATCCTAATGCCTCCTCCGTCTATGAATGGAAATATATATATATATATATATATATATATATATATATATATATATATATATATATATATATATATATATATATATATATATTAAATTTTGAGATATAAATTTGTTTAATATGTGTTATTATATTTTGACACATCTAACGGTATTTTCCGATTTAAAAATTTAAAGATGCATTGAAAATATCATATCCGAAATAAATTACTACAAGGTAAAAAAAGTATATATTGAGTGTATATTGAAGAAAAAATATATATTTGGTATATTTTTGACATAAACTAAATAAAATATATATTAATTTTTAATTATATTTATGTTTAAATACTAATAATATGAAATATTAATTTTTTCAATATTAAAATTTAAATGAATAATTTAATTAATATTTATAAGTATTTTAAAAAGCTAAAAAGAATGTGAAATATTAATAAAACAAAGTAAAAAATAGCAAAAGGTTTATTTTTAATAAAAAATAATTATATTAAGTGTTCGTTAAGTATTTTAACTTTTTTTAAATAAAATAAAAATGTAAATTCAAGAACAGTTAAACGGTAAAGATACACGTTTATCAAATTGTCAATGACCCAATCTGTTGGCTCGTGACCGGCATTAGGGAATTGTTAGGTTTAAAGCTATCAAATAATGTAGTAAGCCTGACCGTTCACTAACTTAATCAAATTTCAACCCAAAAGTAATGATCCACAATTAACCTTAACCATAAGGTTCTACATATTTAGAATTTGGACTGCCAATATGAATAGGCAAGACCATAATTTACATGAAATTATAAAATGATAAATCTGAAATTTCTACTGCGGAGATTCTAGAATTTTAAAAGTCAACATACCAATAAAATCAGTTGCACTAAACCCGAAGATGAAAAATCAGGCTGCTAGATGAAAAGAATTGTGGAAAAACTAACCACACCTGAAAAACAGTTAAATTGAGACTGTTAGTATCGGGAGTGAGTTAAAATCATATATCCAAAAAAAGAGAAATTACAAATACTTCAATAACATATTTATTTAATTTAAAATAAAAAATTAAGTCATGCAAAAATATACGTGTTATACCATACTTGTATAAAATAAATTTCACATACTATAAGACAGAGTACATCAGTAGAACCTTAATCTCCATTACTAAACAGTCTTAGCCTTTCGGCTCTCTCGTTCCAACAGAATTGGCGCCCAGAGAGCGAAGCTTGACCAGGATCCTTAAATCAAGTCTGGTCACTTAAATTTCCAATAAAGCAGGCATCCAGAGAGCAATGCTCAACCAGGAAGCTTTATTCCGGCAAACTCATTCTACTCAGCCCAGAGAATTAAACTCGATCAGGACAAGTCCTAAACCATTCTTCTATTACCTAACTCAAATTCATACTGGTGCGCACGCGGTCCTGACGCAACCCATCAGGTGACATATTTTACTGCCGTCTCTTCCCAAATCAACATGCAATCACAATAGCCATAATGCAGAAAATGAAACATATATAAATACTAATTAAATAAACAATATTTAATCAGAACTTAGCATGTCGCACAAGTACAACATATATATGACTTTAACTCACAGTTTTGACGACCTCTTAGCTCTGTTCCGATGCCTAAGGTGGAGCGAGCCGAACTGACGGATTAATTTAATCACGGAAACAATTAAATCAGAAAAAGTAAAACATTTAATAAATAACCCTAGGCCTAGACTCCTAGAATTTACTATCTAAGAATTTCGACCCGGGTAAATTCTACCGAAATTTCGGCAGAACCTCCCCTAAATACGAATGTTTACCCCCCCGTAAAACGGGTCCAGGACCTGCCAGAAAATACTTCAAATATTTCAACAATTTATTTAGCAGGAGTTGGATCCCCAAGATTTCACTATTTTTTCCGACTCTGCCACATATCACAAATCACGACTATTTACAGACGGTCCGACAATTAATTATTTTAACTCACAATATTTTTCTAATGTTCAACACAATTAAATAACACACATAATTTTATCAATGAACTCTAAAATCAATGACTAGAGAATTACTGAGACGCTTGATAAATGGTTGACTCGCCTTTAGCCGCCGGAGTCCGATCAACGATCCGAGCGCGCCTACAGACTCAAGACAATGAGTAAACGATGATTCTAGCACCCGATTCTCCAACCCAGTCCCTGATCATCCAGAGAAAATCACAGATAGTATCGTCTATCGATTTTCATACGGAGTCCGATCGCTACAAAATTAGTGTCATTGGAAAGTTTTAGCTGAAGAGAGTCCGGATATGTCCTCTGATCGGCCAAACCTTGACAGAACTCGCCGAAAAATTGAAATTTCCGAACTGCCCCTACTCTTCTCACCTCGCCGGATCTTTCAATTCCGGCCACAAATTGCGTCGTCGCTGCTCCCAAAAGGAAGCCCACTCTCCGGCTAGCCGATCGCCTCCCTTGGCGCCGCCGGATATGCCATGAATGGTGCTGAACAACTGCCTCTTCTTTCCCATTTTCTTTCTGCTTTTCTTCTGCTTGAGCTCACGCTAGCTCTACTGGCCACCACTTTGCCATGCCTCGGCGAACCGGAAGCTTCCTCTCCTTCCTCCACTCTCACTCTCTTCCCTTCCCCGATGCCATCTTCTTCTCCTTTTTTTCTTTCTTTTCTTTTCTTTCCTTCTTTATTCATATTTGGTCCCTGAACTTTTCTTCTTTACCATTTAGTCCCTCAACTTCTTTAATTACTAACAATTTCGCCCTGCAAAATGTCTAATTAACCCTTTAACTTTTTTTTAGCTTTTCAATTAAGTCCCTAACTATTTAATTTGGGCCAAATTAAATTATTGAAAATATAGAATTACTCATTTACTCTTGCTTTTAAAAGTAAAATTATCAAAATACCCTTACCGACACATTTAATTACAAAAATACCAACCATACAAATTTTCATTTAAAACCCTAACTTAAAACAATTGTATTTTAATCCTTATTCCAAAATTAATTGTCAATTTAACCCTAACACTTAATTAACTTAATTAATCAATTTTTTTTAACTATTTCCTAATTAAAATCAACACCATTAGTTAATTAAAATTTATCATTTCTAAATAAATTCTTTTATAAAATATTATTTACTAATTCTTTCATAACTCTTAAATGTAAATTCATATATTCATATTAGGAAGAAAAATTAAGTGACCAAAAATATAATTTATTTTTCAAGAAATTTACCTAATTACTTTCTTGAAAATCAAACTAATTAGATATAGAAAAAAATAACTCTTTTATTTTTATCTAGCATTAAAATTCTGTTTTAAATCATCCCAATTAAATTACTTAATGATAAAATAATATTAATTTAAATAAAAATTCGTTATTAATTATTACTAATATTATTATTAAAAAGAAAACTTACCAGGTATTACATTAATAATAACATATTTTGGATATCTGAAATTTTTTAAAATAAAATAAAATTAGCAAATGATATATATTTACTAAAATATAGTATACATTATATATCTGTAAAGTATTTGAATCTTATTTAAAAAAAATGAGAAAGATGAAAAAGGTGAAGAATATATCCTTTTAAAAATAGCCATGATTATTTTTAGAAAAATAAAAAAAAATATTTTTATAATTGTTTGTCGTAGTTAGATAAATAATAAATTTTTCTTATTATTTTAGCCCCTTAACGAAAAGCCAAACATGGGTGGTCCAATATGTTGATAACAACGAATGGTGATTTTATTAAAAAATAAGGTTCGGTCCATTCTTGTTTCTCTAGGATTCTAATTGTAATGGCATTCTAGAAACTATAACTATCAATTAAAGATAAATATAGAAAATAATAAGGATAAAAAAATCTTTTCAAAATGAACAAAATATATGAATATAAGATTAAGTAACAAGTAAAATATAAAAAATATTTAATTAACTCCAAAATATATGAAACTAGTTAATATTTTTTACTGAATTTTAAAATTATATCGAAACTAGTTATTTACTCGTGCGTTGCACAGACGTTGATATTATTTTAATTATAAAATTAACTTGATGGATACAATTTAATAATATTTTTAATATTAGATATTTATTTATAGAATTTTAAAAAATAATAACAAATTAACTATTTTTAAATTTTTTTAATTTTTTAAAATTTTATTAATATAATAATATAAACATTATTTATTAATTAATTTTAGTATTATATAAATTAACATATCAATATAATTGATATTACAATTTTTAAAATTAAAAATTTATTATATAGTTAAAAGATTTAATTTATTATTAAATATAATACTAAAAATATTATTTAAAATATTATTTTCTAGATTAGAATTATTTTGTAATTATAAATTAATTTATTAGTTCATATAATATTAAAATATAATTAATGTGCTATTTTTTATAATAGAAGTAGTATAATTATCTGATTAGAAAATTATATATTAATTAAATAATACTAAAAAATAATTAAAGTTCTATTTTTAGAATTAAATTCAGTATTTAATTAGTATATAGCTTACGAATCAATAAATTATTAGAAAAAATTATAAAATTACACATAAGCTTAAATGTCATGCGTTAAAAGTAAATATGCATATTAAAATAAAATATTATATATCAAAAATTAAATATATATATTAAAAAAATTACTTTCAAAAACTAATATATATATATACCAATAACATCTTACAGGACCATAGAGATTCAATATTTAAATGGTATCAAAATGTATATATAATATAATAAAAATCTATATGTAATATTATAAAAGTATAAATAAAAGAGAATCATCCAGTTTAGTTAATATGGTGGACAAAATAACTAAATACTTATCATTTAACTGAATTCTTTTGAGAAAAGATGTCACGACCCCATATGTGGGTCCATGATCGATACTAAGGAATGGGTAGGTGTAAGGCCATCGAATCTCGTAGCAAGCCTGACACTCACTGACTTAAATAAATCTTATCTCATTTAATACTATTGATTCCACAATTTCGTAACCATTAAATTTACAATTAATTCGGTCTGCCAGAAGAGTTAGGCTAGACCCAAAACTACAAAGCATTACAACTTATACATCTACTATTTCAACTGCGGAGAATCTAAGATTTTACAAATTAACATACCAAGTCAAATACACTACCCGATGATGAAGAAGTCGGGTTACTAGAAAAGAGTCATGGGAAGACTAACAGTTACGGATCTGAAAAACAACAAAATTGAGACTGTAAGTCTCGAGAGTGAGTTAAAATCATATATCCAAAAACATTTGCATATACTTCAATCATACATTTATTTAATTTGAAATAAACATAAGTCATGTAAAAACATACGTGTACTGCCATACTTAAATTAAATAAAATAATTTTCACACGCTACGGGACGGAGTAGAACCCTAATCCCAACACAAACATCTCGATCAATTTCCATACTGACATCTCGACTAATCTCAACTCTAACATCCCGATTAATCTCATTCCAATAGTACTGGCGCCCGGAGAGCAAAGTTCGACCATGGTCCTTAACTCCAGTCCGGTCACTTAATGTTCACTATCAGCCTTAGCCTTTCAGCTCTCTTATTCCAATAAGACTGGCGCCCTTAGAGCGAAACTCGACTAGGGACCTTACCTCCAATTTGGTCACTTAGGTTTCCAAATAAGCCGGCTCCCAGAGAGCAATGCTCGACCAGGGACCTTTACTCCGGCAACCACACTCTACGAAGCCTAGAGAGCGATGCTCGACCAGGGCAAATCCTAAACCTTCCTTTTTAAATTTATCCATTTATCCTTTTTTCATCCCTCTCGGACTTACAGCGGTGCACTCATCAAACTAATATGTTCTAGTATCGTCCAATCCCGTGTCATCATGCAATAATAAAATCAATAATATAATGATATATAAATGAATAGTAATGAAAAGCATGATACAAATGAATAATAGTTAAATGAATAATTTGAACTTGCAATAAAATAACCACGATAGCAAATAAAGAATTTATGCATGACACATGTAAACAAATATATGACTTTAACTCACACCTTTGGCAACCTCCTAGCTCTGCTCCGGTGCCTCGGTTAGAGCGAGCCGAACAGACGGATTATCTAATCACGGAAAATAATTTATTAATAATACTGAAACAATTGACAATTAACGCTAGGTCTAGATTCCTAGGACTGACTGTCTAAGAATTATGACTCGGGTAAATTCTACCCAAAATTCGGCAGAACTTCCCCTAAAACATAGACGCTTATCCCCGTAAAACGGGTCCAGGACCTGCGAGAAAAATACTTCAAATATCCAACAATTTAATACAATGGGAGTTCGGTCCTCAAAACTTCACTAATCTCCCGACTCCGCCACACAGCACAAAAATCACGACTACGGCAGGCAGTCCGACAAACTATTATTTTTGACTCACGAATATCATCTAATGCTCAACACAAATCAATAAGCATAAATTAACCCAAAGAATTCCAAGATCAATGGGCCAGAGAAAATTACCGAGACGCTTGATTGCTCGGTCGACTCGCCTCCAGCCGCCGAAGTTCGATCGACGATCCGAACACACCATCGGACTGGAAAAGACGTGTTGATGATGATCCCCGCTTCCAATTTTCCGATCCGACCCTCGATCATCTGGAGAGATTTACGGACGATCTCGGTCGTCGATTTGCAAATGAAGTATGATCGCCACGAAACAGGTGCCATTGCGAAGCTTGAGCTGAGGAGAGTTAGGATACGTCCTCCGATCATCCATCCTCCGCCGGAGCTCGCCGGAAAAGCCAGAAAATGCGGCTGCCACCTACTTTCTCTCTCCATCGCGAACTTCCTTCTTCGGCCACCATTAACGCCGCCACTGCCGCCAAAACTAAGCTCTCGTCGAAGGGAGTCGATCGCCACCAGAAACAGCCAATAAAGACGCCGGAATGGCCTTCGAAAGCCGCTGCCCCTTCGTGCGACTCCGGTTGCGATTGTTCTCTGCACACTCGCGCCTCGCTCCGGCCACCCGCGCCACTGACGCCACGATGCCGCCCTGGTCTTCTTCCCCGACGCCACTCTTTCTCCTCCTGATCTCCTTCTCTTCCTTTTCTTCTTTCTTTCTTTCCAATATCGACATTTGGCCTCCAAAATTTCCTTCCTTACAATTAGGCCCCTCAACTTTTTTAATAACTTACAATTCGTAAAGTAAAATTTCTAATTAACCCTTAAACTTCTTTTTAGCCTTTCAATTAAGCCCCTAACTATTTAATTTGGGCCAAATTAGAATTATTGAAAATATACAATTACATATATACCCCTGGCCGACATATTTATTTATAAAAATACCAAACTTATAAATTTTCATTAAACCCCACAATAATAAAATTATACTTTTTAGTCCTCATCCCAAAATATATTTTCAATTTAGTCCTAACACACAATTAAATTAAATTAAATAATCAATTTGCTAAATATTTTCCAACTTAAAATTTAATACACTAGCTAATTAAAATACCAATTTCTCTAAAATTCTTTTATAAAAAACACCCTTTACAAATTCTTCCATAATTCTCCAATATATATTTTATTTATAAATATTATATATACATTTGAGAAAAATTTGAATAACCAAAATATAATTTAATTTTCAAATAATTTACTTAATTAATTCTTAAAGATCCAACTAATTGGGTATAGAAAAATAACTCTTTTAATTGTCTAACATTAAAATTCCACTTAATTCATTTCAAATTAAACCAAATAAAAATAAAGTAAAATTAATTTAAATCAAAACTCATTTATTAATTATTATTAATAAAATTTTTATTAAAGAACATTTTCGGGTATTACAAAAGAAATCAAAACCAAATCAACTAGCTATTTTAATCGATTTTTTCTTCTTTCAATATCGATTAATTAGTTTTAACTTTTTTTTTTTGCTCATCACTACTAAAAATTAATTATTTAATCATGCATTGCAAGACCGTTATTATTATTTAATTATAAAATTAAATTGATAGATATAATTTAATAAATTTTTTAATATTTAATATTAATTTATAAATTTTTAAAATATAATAGCATACTAACTATTTTTAAATATCCTTAATTTTTTAAATATTTTAGAATTTTATTAATGTAATAATATATAATTTGAAAATTATTTATTAATTGATTTTAATATTATATAAATTAATATATCAAATTAAAAATTTATTATGAAATATAATATTAGAAATATAATTTAAGATATTATTCTCTAGAATTAAAATTATTATTTAATTATAAAATTAATTTATTAGTGAATATAATATTAATATATAATTAATATGTTATTTGTTAGGATAGAATTAGTATCATTATCTTATTAGAAAATTATTTATTAGTTAATATAATATTAAAATATAATTAATATATTATTTTTTAGGTTTAGAGTGAGTGTTTAATTAGAAATGTAACTTATAAATTAATAAAAGAATGATAAAATTACACTTAAACTTGAATCTCATGTGTCAAAAGTAAATATACATGTTAAAAGAAAAATCTTATATATCAAAAATTAAGCATACATCTCAAAAATATTTAGCTGTCAGTATATATATATATATATATATATATATATATATAATTGTTGTGTTTCTTTTTATTTCCTTTTTAGCTATTTCTAGATAATATAAATATAACTTGAATTTATTCTTTTCTAAAAGAAGCCCAAATATAAACAAACCAAACATGTTTCTGTTGAGTTATTTTGGTAGTTGAATATTGAAAGTTTATTAATATAATAAATTGGATAAAGATTATCTTATGAATTAATTAACTAGTCTGTAAATTGGGTTCATTTGTATGGCTATAGCCAAATAATTATGCAGAGTGTAAATTGGGTTAGTTTGGTATACTTTTTGTTTTTTATTTATAAAAATTTTAAAAACATTGTTGTTTTTTTAAAATAAATTTTTTTAACTTAATTTTATGTAAGAATATAATGAAAGAAAAAATAATAAAAAAGAGATAAATTATGAGGAGAGAAAGTAGAAAAAATATAAAAAAGGGAAACAAAAATTATTAAAAAAATTAGTGATTTATTGAAAATAAATTTTTTTATTAAACAATATATAAAAAGTTTTGAAAAGAAAAAATAAAAACAATTTTAAAAAAACATATATTTTTTTTTAATTTAAAAAGTAAATGAAGATCATGAAGCAATAACAAACACCCCTGAGTGTATTACTTTCTCTGAATTTGTTTTTTCTTACTTTTTTGTTTCAAATTTCATTGTGGGATGGAGAAAATTCAATGGAAGAACTTTTCCGGTTGGAGGAATAAATCAAGGAGGAGATTGAGGGTTGATAGCTATCTTATTATTAAAGCCATTGAAAGTTAAGTTCTATTTTTTCTACACCTAAAATACTATATAAAAAAAAGGGGGTTTTGAATATTTTTTATTTAAGTGAGAAAAAGAAAAGTCCAAATAAGAAAATAAAACAAAAATCCCTAAAGACAACTAAAGGGGAGGGGCATCTAAAACTGCCTTTTGGCAAAATCAACACTAAGTAAAAGCCAACTATATATATATATATATATATATATATATATAAAATAAAAGCCCATTTATTTAATGTATATAGATCATGGGGACTCAACATTTAAATGAAATATTAAAAAATTAAAAAATTGTATCAAACTTGTTGTGATACCATATTATAAATTTAACTAATTATGGTAAAAATAATATAAACATGTGAGATTTAGAATTCAATAATAAAATCAGTTTCAGTCTAATTAATTTAAAATTACTAAAACTAAAATTTTTTAGCACTTGTAAATTGGTTATATTTCTTATTCTATTTCAACCAAAAGGTTTATCCCTAGTTTATACAAGAGCACATTACCTCTTGATATCCTTCAAGAAAAGCTTAATACATTTATCAGCATTCCTATTAGCTCTTGACTTTGGATATCTAATCACGCCTTAGTATTCTCCTGAAACAAAGCAGACAAATTAAGTATCACCGTAAACACCAAATTAAAAGAGACCAATTTTCTTTGTCTCAAGTTCAAACCTTAAATATAGAATTGCGTTAGAACTCTCGAGAAATTATTTTGCTACCCGTAAATATCTTACCGGACATATGCTCTAAATTAAATCTAGATTTATGTACACCAAACAAGAGGAAATTGTTTAACTGACCAAAAACTAACCTTTAAGATGACCAAAGGAAAAGGGTCACTTGAGACAAGGAGCTAAAACAAGTTTGCCTCTGCCATTTAAAACACAGCATTAACTTGTTTTTTTATTTTTTATCAAACACCTTCCACAGTAACATTGGAGATTGATCAGTTTTGCCTGTCAAGGACCTCACCATGTACTTTGTTTTTATCAATTATTTACAATGTCAAGGAAGAACCACATTGATAAGTTTTGGTCCTATTTTTTAACATTGTGTGAGAGGTTAGGTTAGTAGTTCTAATCAACACTTGTGAGGCAACAGCTTTTTTCTGCCGTCCACAGTAGCAAATTTCAATTTTTTAATGTTTTCTTTTTTCTTTTAGTAATTTTTTCCAATTTTAATAAAATTATCAAATCATATTTTTATTTATTTATATGAGTTGATAAAAGTTTATAGATTTTGATTGCAAAATTTTTTATGAGTCGTTTGGGTAAAGATATGATAAATTAAAAATGTATGAAAGATCTAAAATTTCAATATTTAAAGATAAATTAAAGCCTTTCATAAAAATAAATTTATTTAATTGAAAGCTCATTTATGATTTTATTTTATATTTACTTTTCTTAATTGTTTGATAATTAAATATTATGAATACTTTGTTTTGTTTTTCTTTATGAGTGCTTGTTTGTGGTTTATGACGAGAGTTAAGATGAGTTTAATTTTATTATTTAAAAAATCAGATTCATTTAAAGACTTGTCAAATAACGGTAAAGTCAATTTGTGGCTCCATATGACTATCAAGGGGAATGCATTTTTTTGCTGCTGGGCCAAATACAGTCAAAATGTTGTATACAATTATTCCATCAACACATTAATAAAATTATAAACTCATTTTTATAATAAAATTAGTATATACTTTCTCAACTTAATCGGTTTACTTATCTGTTAAAAACTTTAATTATAAACTTTCTAAATATTGCAGCGAAACAGAGCTCACAGTTTCTGATAACCTCTAAAAATTAAGAAACAAAAGTTTAGGAATGAGTCAACTTTTCTGGTGCAAATGTTTTAATGCAAGGGTCAAACCCATGTGGAGGTTCAATGTTTGTATGGCCCAACCACAAGTCTCTTTTGCCTGTAGGGACGGATAAAACAAACAGACATCCACATTTTTCAACACGTTTATTTACGTCAGGGATTGCGGTAACATAAGAAGTAGACACATCGCACTGTTCCTCGTGAAGCTTTGGTGTTTCATTGTATTATTACAGTGATTCTATTTAGAAGAAATGAAAGGATAAAGAACATAAATGATAGCAAAAGTATATTTTGGATTAATTGGTTTTCAGAAAATATATTTATTACAAAATGATAACGTATCCTACTTAATGAATAATAATAATAATAATAATACACCAAGAAAATCATCTCATCTCCTATGCCTTACTTGAAAGAGTAGGGATGCTCTGCTCATTCCTGAAGAAATTCTCCGGATCAACAGCAGTCTTCACTTTCACCAATCTGTCAAAGTTGCCATTGAAGTACTTGTACCCATAAATGCTACCTTCTTCGTAGCTGTTTTTACCGGGTGTCATGACACCAATGTCGAGATCCCTGTAATTCAAGAATGCGCTTCTTGGGTTCTTGGACACAAATGGGGTCATGTAGCTGTACAGGTTCCTCGCCTGAGACAAGTAGTTGCTCTGTAGATCACTTCCTGGTTCGTTCCAGTTGATTGAGTACTGCATCTTGAACAAATTCCCAGCCCTGTGAGGAAAAGGAACTTCTGTTGAAGGAATCTCATCCATTCTTCCACCGTAAGGATTGAAAACCAATCCGATTTTTCCCAATTCCATCATCCTCTTGAAAATCAAAGTCAATGCATTTTTAGGAATAGGTTTCTGCACATAATCTGATTTCCTCTTCAAGAAATTGGCAGAGTCGACATTTCTATCAAGCAAAACATCAGGTGATGTTCCATTATCAAAATTTGCCCACCAAAGTACAGACTGTATCCAGTTCATCTCTGTGCAATTCTCCTTCTTCAACCCCAATTCAGGGAATTCTTTCCCCAACAAAGCCACAAGACTATCAGCATTCCCCAAATACAAACTCACAATAGATACCCTAAGTGTCTGCTGCTTATTCCTTGTCACAGGTTGCATCAACATCCTCATAAAAAGACCATTATCTGTTTTCGGAGCAACCAATTGCCACTTATAAGCAATATCAGTAGCATTCTCTTCAATAACTCTTTCTGCCCTAAATATAGTAACTGTTTCAGGAACAGGAACAAGTTTAATCTTGTATGAAATAACAACACCAAAACTTCCACCGCCACCACCTCTAATAGCCCAAAATAGATCCTCACCCATTGCTTTTCTATCCATAAGCTTTCCATTAACATCAACAATTTGAGCATCAAGAATATTATCCACAGCCAAACCATATTTCCTCAACATGTTACCATATCCACCGCCACTAATATGACCACCAACACCAACTGTAGGGCAAATACCAGCAGGGAAACCATGAACTTTGCTGTTCTCCCAAATTCCATGATACACCTCACCGAGTGTAGCACCAGCCTGAATCCAAGCAGACTCATTCTTCATGTCAACCTGGACGGATCGAAGATTAAACATATCAAGAACGAAGAATGGAACATCTGAAACATAAGAAATCCCTTCATAGTCGTGGCCACCGCTTCGAACTTTAAGCTGGTAACCCACTTTCTTTGCGCAGATAACCGCTGCTTGGACATGGGATATCTGTTTTGGGGTCACAATGATTGTCGGTTTTGGGGTTGCTGTGGTGTTCATCCGAGCATTTCTAATGTAGGCTCGAAGAACCGAAGTGTAGGATGCGTTTGCCTTGGTGTAGACAAGGCTGGAGGTTTGGTCTTGTGGGGTTGTGTTGTTCTGTAAGCATTGAAGGAAAGACGTATAAACTGATGCATCATCTGTTGTTGCAGCAAAAGAAGAAGAAGAAAATAAGGAAAGGGTCAAGAAGACAAAAACACAAACATAAGCAGAAAGATCTTTTGGTTTTGCCATTGTAAGCCAATAGTTTGTGTGTTTGCCTCTTGATTTGTGTAGTTGATGAATTGGGTTTGGTGCAGGGACTGGTATTTATAGGGTTCATGAAGGTAACTTACTGATTGAGGGGGAGAGATAAATATAGAAAGTCACACCCAGAAAAATCATATTTAGACACGATTATGTCCTTAATTTTGGAAATTTGACTTTTATTTTCTACTTTCAGGGTTTCTCTTCTCTGTGTTTTTCTTTTCTTTTTCCCTGTTTTTCACCGCAAAGAAAACCGAGTATATAGCTATTTTTTTTTAATTATTATTTTGAATAAAAGATAAACAAAAAATGGGTTTGGTTGACGAATTTCTTGGTTAAATAGTAAGAATTAATATAAAAATCATATAAAATTTAAATTTATATAAAAATATAATATAAAAGATTATAGAAATATCGAATAAAAAAATAGTCATTTTAATTAATTGTCTGTTTTTAAATCACAAGAAACTAAAAGCCTAACTGAAACTTTTTAAAAAGAAAAAATGGAAAACAAAGCTACCAGTTCCGTTAATCCATCTTTATGGTTCGATTTCTATCAATTCGATTGGCTCCTTTTCTTTGCTACCCCAACTAAAAAATTAGCTATTTCTAGATAATATGAAACCCCAATTGAATTCTTTTAAGAAAAGCTCCAAACCGAATATATATTAAGAATTTATTTAAATTTTTAACCTCTATTTTGATTTGTTTCGATTCTTTTTGCCCATATGGGGTGACATTATGATATTTTTATAAAATTATTTTGCTAATAAAATATTATCTCAAAATATTAAAAATAATTTTATACGTCCGTACTTTCTTTTATTTTATTTTCTAATTTTAATTATCTTCATGGGATGGAGAAATTTCAATGGAAGAACTTTTCTTGTTGGAGAATAGATTAAGGAGGAGATTGAGGTGGGATAGCTATCTTATTATTAAAAGCATGAAAAGTTAAGTTTGAATTTTTATTTTCTATTATTTAAGTGAGAATAGAAAAGTTCAAATGAAAAATAAAATACAATTCTTGGAGACAAGAGAAGGGAAGAGGCATCAGACGCTGCCGTTTGGCAAGGTCAGCAGTAAGTTGTTGTGACTATATATATATATAGAGAGAGAGAGAGAGAATCAAAATATAAAAATGTGAAATCATTTGATACCCTATCTTAAAATTTGCATATGTGGCCATTCTGGTAGCCATAAAATTGTCTTTGCATGTTAAGTTTGACTTCCATCGATGACACAGACAATTTATAAATCAACAAATATATATCTTTGAGGCATTTGGGAGAATAATAGAAATGAATAAACTAAGAAAAATAGAATTAAATCACATTGATTATGACTTTCCCTTTCATAGAATGAATATATCCGAGAAAAAATATAAGATATTTTTAACTCATAAGAGTGTTTATTTTAAAAGCGAGAATTTTTATTTTTATAAAGAAATTTTTAAAAAGTAATTATCTTTTGATTTATAATTTAGAGTTCGTCAATTTTTTTAATAATAAGAAACATAAAAATAAAATTTAAATTTAGAATTTTAATCGAATTAAACTACATATTTATATCCAAGAATTTCATAGAACATTCTGAGATTACAATTATTAACATTTTTTTTTTCCTGAAAGTTAGGTAAAACTCAACTGGACATGAGTATGGGCATTTCTTAAAACTATGGTCATTTCAAATTTCATTAAAAAAAACAAAGTTTAAACATAGTATAACTCAACTCTAATATAATAAAAGCATTAATGGTTTCAAAATAGAAATAAAAAAAAGATTTGAAACACATAATCCGACAAACAAAATAGTGCCACGCACAATTGTTCAATTGCCGTTCGAGAGAACAAAACAAATATGCTTGCGAATCTTGTTTAAATTAGTCCTTACGTAATGTAAACTATCATAGAGAACCACTAAATATTATATATAAATATAATATATAAAGAATTAAACATGCATAAGCATGTTCTATCCATCATCATTTAATTTATTTAAAATAACTTTTATAGTTTGATTTGATTTTTTTTCTTTTTTTAACCGGTTTAATTTGATTAAATAATTCAATTTCTTAGACCAATTAAATTGGACTAGCCAGCGATTTTTTATTAAATTGATTAATATAGTCTAATTTTTTATACGCTCTCTCGCCGGATAATTTCAACTTATTATTTCGCTTGTAAAATCTAATTGTATTACTAGATCAAGGGATAATTTTTTTAAAAAAGAAAATAGCATTTACCATAAAAATTATAAACTTTTACTGAAAATACAAATGCATGATGTATTTATAACGTATTGCATTTATATCCGTCGATTTTAATCATGGTTATCAATGATAATTGTATATTGTCCAAACTAAAATATAATAATACATCTTTGTCAATTTAGAATTTACAATCCTACATAGTAAATAGTTCACCTAAAAATTTCCCAAGTAGATAGTTTAATCCACATGTAGAGATAATGAAAGAGGATGACCAAGTCAAAAGTAGAAAAATAGGTCTAAGCAGTGGGCAAACTTTTCAAAACAAGGGACTACCACCACTACTGCTACTTGCACTTCTCTTATTTTACTAAGTCAGCTTTTCTATTGCTTTCCCTGTCTCCACCCATTACTTGTGAAACCAGCTTCAAAAGTGGACTCACCCCTTTTGGCTTCATCTTCATTAAAGAAAAAAGTTCACAAGGTATCTAAATGTCAAAAAAAGAAAAAAGAAGACAACATATATATATATATATATATATATATATATATCATATGTAAAAAAAGTGCAATTATTATATTACAGGATCTAATTTAAATGGAAAGAGCATTTGCTTTTAGAAGTAAAGAATTTTAAATTTGAATTATCTTTTCTGCACTAACTGAGTTTTTATTTTTATAGCGAATGTAAAGAGATAATTGCTCTATTTTATATATATATAAAAAAAAAATTTGCAACCACATGCTATTTTTTTATACTTGAATATCACTATAATATACTCAATTATACTAATCGACGCTTTTTAATGAAAAACATATTATAACACCTTTTAGAATTGATAAAATTTGTTAATTATAAACTAAAAGATATACTTAATAAAAAAACATCTTATAAAAAAATTAAATATTATTTTTAAATTAAAATTATTATCTGATTATAAAATTAATTTATCAGTTAATAGAATCTAAAAATATAATTATTATGTTATTTTTTAGGATAGAATTAGTATTATTATTTAATTAAAAAATTATTTATTAGTTAATATAAAATTATAATTATAATACATATACTATTTTTTAGGATTAGAGTGATTAATTAGGAATGTGACTTATGAATCAATAAATTAATTAAAAAATTATATAAAATTACATATAAATTTGAATTTTATGTGTCAAAAATAAATATACATGTCAAAATAAAATCTTTTGTGTTCAAAAATTAAATATACATATACAAAAAATTTAAGTCTCAGAAATCAATATATATATATATTATTCTTATGTTAATTTCTAATGAAGAAAAAATTAAGCGTCTTATTTCTTTAGAACATTTAAGATTTTTTCTTGAAAAAATTTGAATTGATTACTAATAAATTAGGCAATTATGAGAAGTCTTTTCTTTCTTATAGAAAAACAAACAACTCTAAAATGGTACCATTAGAGAAAAAAAAAATAAAGCTAATAAAATTAATTAGAATATTATTATCACTAAATTTCTAGTGTTCTGACATATTTTATTTTTAATTTAAAATATTCTTATTTTATAGGCGTTTTATTAAGTTATATTTTCTAAATTTTTAAATTTTGCCCCAACTTTAATTTAGTAAATATATTTGCTAGTTTTAGACTATAATATAAAAAAAGCCTTTATAATTCCAAAAACTTTTGCAATTGAGAGACTTTTAAGTGGTTGCTTTTAATGGTCTACCCCATTATGCGGCCTCTAGTACCACACATTGAACACCTTTCTTCTTTCGTCCCTCATTCTTTCTTTCTTTTTCTCAAATCTATTGCTGCAGTTCTTTCATAACTGTTCATTTTTCATGTCAATTTCTCTTTTTTTATTGATATAGAAATTGAACATTAATTTTTCTTTAGAAACTCTTTTTTTAATTTTTTATAATTAATTTTATTTTTAAAAATAGCATTTAATTCGAAAGATTATATATTTTGAATTTAAGTTGTTAATTCTTTAATAGGTGAATTATAATTTTTACAATAAATAAAAAAAAAACTGATTACTTTCTATTTTGTAATTTACGGTCCACTGACCTTCTATGACTAGAAAAAAAAAAAGCATATCTTTCAATTTTTTTTAAAATATTTATACGTATCCTTAATGTAAAATTTATTTGTTGTTGTCAATGTTGATAGATCACTTAATTTAATATACTTTTCTATTTTACAAACCTTTGAAGATGAGAGACATTTCATTCTCATTATTTTTCTAAATGTCAACTTCCCCTTAAGTTAATTTTTGGGTATAGAAATGTAAGTAAGAGTAAAATCTTGCATGTCTAGTCTACATCATCATTTAATTAATTGTAGAAGATGATACTTGCACCATTAAATTATCAACTTCAGACCAAACTAACCAGCTTGTGCAATAAAGAAAGGCCATTTGCCATTACAACAAAGCAATTGAAATATCATTTTATTTGAATATTCTGCAGCTTTGAATTATCAAAGTGCCCTGTTCTTTACTTCTATGATTCCATGTGATGCAATCTTCTTGGCTAATAAATTATGAAGAATGTTAACTCTGGAGAATAGCTTTCAGGACAGTATACCTGGCCTGTTGAAGGAATGCTGGGATGCAGAATTTATTATTCACTTTAGAGTTTACCAAAAAGTTATAAACTAATGCACTTTAGAGTTTACCAATTTTCTACTGTCTATAACAAATGACTTCCTTTCCTCAATAAAATAATAATAAAGTATTATATTACTAATCACATTGGAAGGGACACATAGGTATCTTCTTTTGTGAACTAGAATTGAATTAAAAAAGAAGAAGAAGTAATTGCTAAAGAGCAAGTTCATATTACATATAGAATTACAGTAACTCCACCTAAAAGTGATTATTGATTTAAGTTCCTGTTCATGGTTACAAATTCCTTTGATTTGAGCTAATGCACTTGAAATTGATGAATCTGTGGACCAATGTCAAATAAAAGCTTCACCCAGAAATTGAATTTTGGTGTTTCAAATCTTCAAGGGAACTACTCTTCTAAGAAGCTTCAAGAGATGGGATGCTTTGTTCATATCTAAAGAAATTACAAGGATCCACCTTTGTCTTTACTTCCACCAATCTGTCAAAATTGCCTTTGAAGTACTTGTATCCCCATCTACTGGCTTCTTCATAACTTTCATTTCCAACTTCATTCACGCCCAAATCAACATCTCTGTAATTCAGATACGAACATCTTGGTGATTTTGACACAAATGGTGTCATATAATCATACATTTTCCTTATGATATCCAAGTTTTGCTCTTCTGCTTCAACACTGGCATCTTTCCAACTCACTGCATATTGGATTTTGTATATGTTCCCTGCTCTATGTGGAAATGGAGTTTCACATTCTGGGATCTCACTCATTCTTCCTCCATATGGATTAAGTGTCAATGCGGCTTGTTTTAGTTCAATCATCTTTTTCCAAATACCTTCAAGATCTTGCTTTGATATAGGCTCTTGTACATAATCTGACTTCCTCTTCAGGAACTTCTCTGCTTGAGAATGTCTCTCAAGCAAAACATCCACAGAAGTTCCAATTGGGTAATTTGACCAAAACAACACTGATTCAATCCAGCTCATTTCCTTGCAATCTTTATGCAGTAAACCCAATTCAGGAAACTTCTCATCCATTAGACCAACAAGTCTTTCTGCATTTCCTAGAAATAAGGCATTGAATTTAGCCTTGACAGTCTCTTGTCCATGTCTTACAGCACGATTCAAAACCACCCTTATAAACAGATCTTTATGAATTTTATCAGCAACCTGTTGCCATTGATAAACAATATCTGAAGCACCTTCTTCCAGTGTTTTTTCAACTCTAAAAACAGTAACAATTTCTGGAACAAGAACTAACTTAATTTTCCAAGAAACAATAACTCCAAAGCTAGCTCCACCACCACCTCTAATAGCCCAGAAAAGATCTTCCCCCATTGCTTCTCTATCCAGAACCCTCCCATCAGCATCAATTACTACTGCATCAACAACATTATCAACAGACAACCCATACTTCCTCATTAAGTTACCATATCCACCTCCACTCAAATGCCCTCCAACACCAACAGTAGGACAAACCCCAGCTGGGTATCCATGAACTCCACTCCTTTTAGCAATCCAGTAATAAACTTCGCCAAGAGTAGCACCAGACTCGATCCAGGCACTTTCATCTTCCATGTCTATACTTACAGATCGCATATTAAACATGTCAAGAATGATAAAGGGTAAATTTGATATATAAGAAAGTCCATCAAAATCATGGCCACCACTTCGAATTCTAAGCTCTAAGCCATGAATCTTGGAGCAGATAATGGATGCTTGGATATGAGATGAATGGGTAGGTGTTACAATGAAAAAAGGCTTTGGGGATGCAGAGGAGTTGAATCTGAGGTTTCTTATGTATGATTGTAAGATAGATGTGTATTTAGGATTGGAAGGAAAGTAAGTGACTTCAGAGATTGGTGGATTGGTTATGGAATGAGTAGAAAGGCATTGGAGAATGGTTTTTTCTTGGGTTAAATCTAAAGCTGCCATTGACATATGAAACAATAAAACTTGTAGACTTGAAAGAATTGAGAATACAGTTAGTGCCCTGGACATTGACATAGATGATTGATTCTGTGTTGAAGCAAGACTAGTTTTTATAGAAATGCTTCAAAATCTTGCACTCAAGAATTCCCCTTCTGGACAGGAAACTTAAGAAGAACGAAAAAGTGGGAAGTTTAAAAGAGGTTCTCCTTCCTTATGCCATATTCTAATTTTGGGGGATTTCAATGGGCTTAACTTAATGCTAATTCTCTCTCATAAATTATTACAGGCCAGGCCACCATCTTCTGTACTGTACTTTAGTGTTCTTGGATATTTTGCACAAGTGGTACCCAAAGTTTTTCATAAATATCACTATTGATACCAATTCCTTATTTTTTATTTTTCAGTATCCAAATAATCTATTTTATATTTTAAGTGAAGACAATCTGACGTGGCAACCAAAGATATGGTATAAATGTTATGAATATTCTCTATTTCATTGCCAAATCAGTCATTTTAAGTTAAAAGTGTCTTCAATACTTTTCACCAGAAACAAAAATAAATGTCTATAATAAAAATAAAAAAAATTGAAAATGTGGTTCCATTCTAAACTTTGTTACAAAATTTTGGGCATCATTGTGCAATCTGCCTTAGAATTCTTATTTAGACAAGATTTTGAGTTGGTTATTATATATTTCTCATATATTTTAGATTAACTTAGTGGTATATTTATTATTTGAGCATTTGAGATTTCTTCATTAATTAGTTATATAATAATATAGAAAGACTATAATAAATGTAATATATAATTTAATTTAAATAATATTAACTTATTATACATATTCAAATTTATTCAAATTATAATATTTGGCAAGAGTGTTTGTACTCGAGAGTAAGTGTTTTCAATTGAATTTTTACATTTATGGAGAATGTAAATAGTTATATAGTCCACATATTGTTAGACATCCCATAAATAAAGAAAATTGATTCAAATTATACTATATTTATACCTCAAGCTTTTACTGGTTCTTCAACGTTACTTTAACACTTTGGACAATTTTTTTCTATAAAAAATACTTAACCGAGGTAGTTTTATTAATATATGGCATCTATGTGCCCATTTAAACTTTTAAAAAATGACTATAATAATATTCTCGTGAAACTCTTAAACTTGAAAAAAATCAATAACGGTATTAATATGACGTGCTTAAACGAAAATAGTATTTAGAAACGATTCTAATAAGAGTCCGAAAGTGCATAATAGACGTCAAAGAGAGGAGTGAATTAGAATTCTCAAAAATCTTCTAGCTTAAGTGACTTACTTGCTAATCAACTATTTATGAGATAGATTTGCAAGAGTTTCTATCAAGAGCTTGAAGCTCGCTGCATAAATATCTAATTAAACTTAGAGAGCTCACTATTAGATACCTACAACAATAAGCTAGTAATTTTAATTAATATATCAATTGCAGTAACTTGTAAACTCATGTAGATTATATGAGTGAGAGCATGCGAAGTGAATGCTGTCTGATATTTCTTTTAAAAAACAGTTAAATGTCTAAATAAATTGTCTTCGTATTTAAGATGTAATAGACAACTAATTGAGCATGTATCAAAAATAAATATTTTATGAACTGCAAGTTAATAGAATTAACACAAGGATTTATTCTGGTTCAGTACTAAAACCTACATCTAGTCCTTAAGGATTTCACTTTAAGATTATCTCCACTATATAACTCTACTAACGGCTAGAGATCAAGCCTTACAAAGTTCTAAAATAGACCTTTAATACACTTTCTTAAATAGAGATTGTTGATACATAGATTTATGCTCGGGGCATTTTGTTGTTTTTTTTTATTAAAGTAGATGTCTGACGACGCTCTTCTACTTTGTCAATAATTTGATATAATCCACTCTATTCCTGCACTATTAGATATGCCTATACACAATATAGAACTATGCAAGGTTTTGTTATTATTAAAATTCATATTATTAGCTTCTTGGTACTAACAGAGTCTTAATGTGAAACTTAAGTTGCCATTAGTATTGAGGTAGGAAAAGTGATTTTCTAATTTTAATTTTAATTTTATTATTTTTTAGTTTTAAAAATCATTTTTATAAAGAATAGATGAATCAATGCTTTTCTAAAAAAACAGGCTCAAGAAAATAATTTTAAGAAAATTAATACATTAAATAAAAAAATTTAAATATATTTTTTTAAACACCCAACAATAATTCCAAACATCCTTATTCAAGCATAAACTTTTATTGTAAATTTCTTTTTGTTAAACCAAAGGTCGCATGTGTTTTACATGTTGTACACCTAATTAAACTTTTTGTCTATGTTACAAGAACTTGGTGCCAAAGTCACCTTGGTCTCCACTCTATGTTGTGGGAAGTGGTGCCAAGTTAAGTAACTTACTTGGACAGCCAGCCACCGAGCTTTTCGTTTTCTAGAAACAAAAAAATAAAAAGAAAAAAAAGATTTTATGGTATTGATATAACAACAATGGAAATAAATAATTATAAGGGATTAGGAGTTTAATCTTTCCTATCTCTTTTGCTCATGCAAGGAAGAAAAAGAAAAAAAAATTCATATATATATATATATATATTTGTTTAGATTAGATCTTACAGGTTTGGATTCGGAATCAAACTGAATAAAATTGGATTAAAAATGATCAGATTTAGAATCAGATTCAAACTAATCTGAATCAAATATATTATTTGAAAAGGTACAATGAGTTCTACTTCCAATTCAAAAAGAAAACAAATTGATATAAATTTAAGAAATAATATAAAAAAGTGCTATGTAATTTTATTATTTTATAAATTTTAGTAAGTTATTTTATTTAGACGAGAGACATATAGTTATATAAGTAAAAAATATATTTCACTGTCAAAATGTCTCGATTTGTAAGGATTTCACCATTTTTACTTCGATCAGTTATCATTATCATGTTGCCTATTTTAAAAAATACGAGTTTTGAACTTAATAACTCTTAATTCCATTGTTTGATCGTTAAATTGCCGTTTAAAAAGTTATTGATCTGTTGAAATCAATTTAACGATCAAATAATGACATTTTTAGTTATTAAGCTATACACCCATATTACTAAACATAAAAAATATGATAATGATAACTGATCAAAATGAAAATAGTTTTACTAATCGATATTATTTAACAATGAAATATTATTTTTATCACGATTTTTAATCACATATATATTTTATATGATAAAAACTACATATATTGAAATTTATCAAATAGTGAAATCACACCGTACTTTCTTTTTTATATTTATCCTTAAATTTAGTGAATAAATTAATTTCTTTTAGTTGGAATTGGCTGCAACTAGAACAATTGAATTCGCATAATATATATTTAAAGTAAATGCAGAATTGTTGCAGAATAAGATTTCTTGGTATGAATTAATCTAGAAAACTGGAATAAATTTTGCACAAGTCTCCTTATATAGTTTGATTGCATCAGATTTCAGTAGACAATTAGAAAAGCAAACAATACAGGAAAGCTTTTGAGAGAAAGAAATGGCATATAATAGGTATAATTCATATTCTATCAAGCTTCTTGGTCTGATAGGATCAGCCAATTACTCAGATTTCCGTAGACAATAAGGAAAAGCAACAATATATACAGGCAAAGATTTGAAGGAAAGTTATGGCATTGAGTGTACTTTCATATCCCATCAAACTACCTGCTTGGCAAGTATCAACGGAGTCAGGATTTTCCTATTTTAAATAATTAATATATAAAAACTAAATATAAGAATATTTATCAATAAAAAAATTAAAATAATATAAACTCGATAAGGTTGGTCTTGTTCGATAATAATTAAAATAATTTACATTTAGAAAACATCAAAATATCCAAATTTATTTAAATATGAAATTATCATTATTTAACCACTTTAAATGAAATTATACATCATAAAAGAAACGAGGAATATAGATATTTTGAACCAAGTGAACGAAGATCTTCCTCAATCTAAGCACTAAATTCATGAACACTGGAGAAAGAAAGACTAGAACTAGAAGAGAGAATAATAGAAAAGTAAATTCCTCCATGAAATCCGTGGATGGTGTACCAAATTCATAATTTGAATAGGTTGTTCTATTAAACAAGAAATCTTGGATTTGTGGTACAGGAAATAGGGAAAACATGGGTATATGTTTATGTAAAGATGGAGAGAGAGAGAGAGAGAGAGAGAGAGAGAGAATCTAAAAGGAAGGAGAAGAGAATATAGGTTATAATATAAGGAGGCTTTTGTGCCTTTGAGTTTTAATTTTCGGATTATTTTGAATTTTATTTATGTATAAATGAAACGTAAATAAAAATTTATTTTTGATATAAATATATCTAAGATCGATGCATGTCTTATTAATACGGCATACATTGATTCTTTTATAATTTATTATGTTATTTAAAAATAAAATTAATTATACAGTGGACTGAAATATTATTTATTAAGCATAATATTTTAAAAAATTAACTATAATAAAGAGCGAATTATAAATGAAAAGGAGATTATTCTTTTAGAAAATAAGGAAAAATAACAAATGAGCAAGTTCCAGGCACCAAGTTTTTTTTTCCTTTTAATCTTTTTTCATAAAAAGAAAAATATTGGTTTATGGTTCAATTTAGCAACACTTGGAACAGATAATTGCAAAAGTTTTTCAGAGTTTATCCTGTCCTATGCCTTTTCTTCATGCTAAGAACAAGAATAACAAGAAAAATTATATATATTTTTTCATATAGATAACATTTTCAAGTAACTGCAGAGTTGTTGCATTCTTGTTTTGAAGAATATAATTGGTGGTATGAATTAAACTAACATAAATTCTGCATAATATTACTCAAAATTCAGTAGACAATTAGGAAAAGGAAGCAATACAGGCAATAATATGTGGGAAAGAAATATCCCATCAAGCCAATTAATTATATTAAAAATTACAGTACTTGTTCAGTATAAGCTGCTAATCTTCAATTGTTCAGAGCAGTATAAGCTGCTAATCTCAATGGTCAATCCAATTACTCACTGAAGTAATCTTCACATTATAGTCTTCCTGGAAAGTACAAATTGAGTTGGAATACTCTGTTCATACCTGAAGAAATTATCAGGATCAACTGCTGTTTTCACGCGCACCAGTCTATCAAAATTATCCTTGAAGTATTTAACACCATAAACACTTGCTTCCTGGAATGTGCCGTTTCCGCTGCTACCGATGCTGCCAATATCAATGTCCCGATAGTTTAGAAATGCTTCTCTTGGATTCTTTGAGACATAAGGAGTCATGGCTTCGAAAAGGGTTCTTGTTGAATTCAGAAAAAGTTCTGTTGTTTGATCTTGTAGCCAGTTAGCTGAATACTGAATCTTGAATAAGTTTCCAGCTCTATGCGGGAATGGAGTTTCTGTCTCTGAAATCTCGCTCATTTTACCACCATAAGGATTCCATTGCATTGATACTCCTACTTCTGCCATAATTTTCCAAATTGATTCCAAATTTTTCTTTGAAATGGGTTCTTTCACATAGTCAGATTTCCTTTTTAAGTAAACAGATGCATTTGTAGGCCTATTGAGTAAAGCTTCAATGGGAGTTCCTTTGGGCATTCCAACCCAAATTACTGTGGATTCAATCCATCTCATTTCAGTGCAGTCTATCTTTTGTAAACCCAGTTGAGGAAAGCTTTCATTCATCAATGACAGGAGTCTTTCAGTTCCCCCGAGGAACATGGCAACAAACGTTACATTTACAGTCTTCTTGCCTGGCTCAGTTCCATTTACTGGTGTTAGGATCAGTCTGATGAACAAGTCATGATCTAGCTTGTCTGCAATTTGTTGCCACTTCCAAACGAGGTCAGTGGCACCCTGCTCTACACTTCTCACAACTTGAAAAACAGTGACTTGTTCAGGAACCTGAACTAAATTTATTTTCCAGGAAAGAATGACTCCAAAACTTGCTGCACCTCCTCCTGTTATAGCCCAAAAGAGATCTTCTCCCATAGATTTCCTGTCGAGAATTCTACCCTTGGCATCAACAATTTGGGCATCAACAATATTGTCTACAGAAAGACCATATTTTCTCATCAAGTTTCCATAGCCACCTCCTGAAAAGTGTCCTCCAACGCCTAGTGAAGGACAGACCCCAGCAGGAAACGCATGAACATTACTTTTGTCTGCAATGTTATAGTAAAGTTCACCGAGAGTGGCTCCTGCCTGAACCCAAGCAGTCTCATCTGTTATATTTATATTGATAGATCGAAGATTAAACATGTCCAGAACTACAAAAGGCACTTCTGATACATAGGAAAGCCCATCATAATCGTGACCGCCACTTCGGATTCTGATCTGCAAACCAAGAGTTTTAGAACATATAACTGCAGCTTGGACATGGGAATCATGCTTTGCTGCAATAATAGCTATAGGTTTTGGTGTTGAAGGGGCTGAGAATCTCAGGTTTCTTACATAAGATTGTAAAACTGAAGTAAATGAAGAATTGTTAGGAGTGAAGATGGCATCAGAAATTGGATTTGATTTCTGAGAATTGTCGGATAGGCATTGGAGAAAGTCTTGATGATCATAGGTAACTGCTTTTGCTAAAGAAATTGAGATTATAACAATGGAAAATCGAGCGAAAGATGAAAGCTTCATTTTATTTTATTTTATTCCGTGTGCGGGTTTTTCTGATTAATGTTTGTGTATGTATTTATAGGAAAACTGAGGCACTGCAATTTATCTTTTGATGGTCTTTTTTGTTTTCTTTTTGAAGGAAACTTTCTATCATAAATTCAAATTTAACCTTACAGATTTTGATTGAATTATGAAGTCAGAATGCCATTAATAGAAAAAACAATTGCTGAAATCAAGTTGTAGGATTATAAGTTTATAAGGTATTCTTGTCATTTCGTTGAATACATGGAAATGTTTAAATGACAGCAAATTTTCTTTCCTAAATTGAGGTAATTTATTAATATCATATTCCTGCAAAAAAATAGAAAAAGAGAGATTATATGGTTATGGATCCATAGAAGATTATTACTTTTTATTTTTAATTATAAATAAAAAGAAAAATACTCCAACATAAATTCTTTTTAGAGTATAAAGCTAAGTTTGTAGAAGTGGAATTTTCTAAATTTGAAAATCTAATTATATAAACTTTTTTCCACCAGATCATATAATAGTTTGTCTTTTTTTTTTTTTTAATTTGGTGGAATTTGGATTCCAGTGTCATCTTATAGAATAATAATTTACCTTTTAGATCAATAAAAAAATATCCTAACTATCTTTTCTCTTTCTCTCTTATTTTTTTATTTTATTTATAAAATTTTCATCTTTTGGCCCTCTACCCATCATCAACTTTAGATGGGCGGTAATCCAAATTCTTTTTGTTATTAATTAGTTTATAAATAACTATTTGTATTTTTCTTAAAGAGTTTTATGGTTCTCCGTTATGAGAGTTTTGAGTTCTCGTTTTATAAGGATTTTTATGGTTTTCCATACAGAAGTATTGAATTCTCTATTTATAGAAATGGCGAAAAGAAAAAAAAAAGATTAAATCTGACATTTATATAATTGAATTCATAAATGTCATCTATAAAGTCAATATGTGGCTTAATACCACCGAGTGCAGCGTACTTCCGGTGAAATTGCAATCTACTACTCTATTAACACAATTGATAATTCTTTGAAGTAAATTTCTTTATATGTGTTTCTTGATATTTGGTATTTATATTTATTTATTTTTTTATTTTAATATGTACTTATCAATTTTCATTAATGAAATATCCATATTTAAAAAAAAAAAAGAAGTATAATATCACAAACTTTAGTAGTAAGACCTCTTAATAATTCAACAAAAAGGTCGAAAGGTTTATTATTGGTGGTTTTCTAACTTCTCTGATGTGGTCTTTTTTTTTCTCTATTTTCCTAATTTGTCAAAACTGTTTAGTAAATTTGTTTTAAAATTTTTTATCTGACATTATGGTACAAAAAAATATTAATCAGGAAAAAGAACATATTATTTCTTAATAATAATAATAATAATTATTATTATTATTTAATCTCTCTAAAGTTAGTTAAAAAGAATATATTAAAGAGATCATATCAAAAGAAAATAAAGGTGGCGATGAAATGCAGTTGAAGTGAAGAATTAAGCGCCGCTCTCTTGCACTGCAATTTCAGCCATCTTTCTACACTTTCATATCATATGACACAAAAATATATATTTTCTATTCGGATATAAATTCCTATTGATATATTAAATTAATAAATAAATAACATATAATTATTAAGTTTAGATAAATAATTATATTAATTATTATAAAACACTTATATATATATATATATATATATATATATATATATATATATATATATATATATATGTTTAGATTCCTCTTCTCTTTAATATTTTAAAAAATATTTATATATACATATCATGTATTTATTAGTTATGAATTATATAAATAATTTGTTATATAATTTTATGTTCACTATTAGTTTCACAAAACAAAACGAGTGTATTATAATAGTAATTTAACAACATTATTAAAAAGTATCACTAAAAATAAAAAATTAATAACAGTTGTAAAAAAATATCTGCAAGTTACAAAGATCAGAAACGCATTTAAATAAGCGTCAATACAAGTGATCCACATATGTATTGATGCCTGGAATATCTCTAATTCTATGTTTTCCAATTTTGGATAGTGAGAGATACACTGAATGCAGGCCCTAAACCCTACTAAAATACTTTCATTGTTGTAGCTCATGTCTTTGAAAATTGCTTGTTCATCATAAGCCTGTGCATATATAATTTATTTAAGTAATGAATTTATTTAACTAATTTGAAATGTATTGGATAGTATATCTTTACAAGTAGTAAAATATTATTTCAAAAAACTTAACGTTATTTTTGAAAATCAACTTTAAGATTTTAAATAAATTAAAAGAGATATTTGTAAACTTCTTTCTATGACATGCATTTCCAAGAAGAATATTTAAGAAATCGATTCCATTAAACATGTTTTATATGTGAGGTCATCTTATGAAATATCTAGCAGAAACGTTACATCCCATTTCAATAACTTAATTATGGGAAATATTAACATATAACATCATATAGCATATCTTATTTATTAATATAAACAAAAGGTGGAATGCTTTGTTCATGCTTGAAGAAATTATCAGGATCAACCCTAGCCTTCACCTTTGTCAGCCTTAAGAAGTTGTCCTTGAAATACTTGGACCCATAAACTTCAGCAACCTGAAAGTTTGTCGAATTGCTTGGGTTGCTACCAATGTCGAGATCTCTATAGTTCAGGAATGCTTCCCTTGGATCCTTACTGACATATGGAGTCATCGATTCGTGCATTTCTCGTAACATATTTACTTGCTTTTCTATAATCCCTTCATCTTGCCACACTAAAGTATACTGAATCAAGAATCGGTATCCTGCTCTATGAGGGAATGGCGTGTCGGTCTCTGGAATCTCACTCATTCTTCCTCCATAAGGGTTCCATTGCATCCACATTTTCCCTACTTTAAGCATCATCTTCCATATCTCTTCTATTCCTGATTTTGGAATAATATCTTTCGCATAATCAGACTTAAGTTTGCTGAAGACAATGGGCTTTGGAGGCCTATCCAGCAACACCTCAGTGGATGTTCCATTAGGGAACTCGGCCCAGAAAAGTATTGACTCTATCCAACTCATTTCGTGACAATCTTGTCGCTGTAAACCCAATTCAGGAAAGCTCCTGTTGATCAACGGAAGAAGCCTATCAGTTTGTCCAAGAAACTGTCCAATGAAAAAAACTTCAATGCTACCGTTATCGGCTTTTGGCATTGCTCGTATGAAAAGATCAGTATCTAGATTAGGAGCAATTTCTTGCCACCGATAGAGGATATCAGTTGCGCCTTGATCCAATGTTTTTCCTACCCTGAACACAGTAACTGTGCTAGGAATTTGAACCAAGTTGATCTTCCATGCAAGAATAACTCCAAAGCTTGCACCATCACCACCTCTTATTGCCCAAAACAGATCTTCCCCCATTGATGCTCTATCTAGGATTTTACCATTGACATCAACTATTTTTGCATCAGCGATATTATCAACCGACAGTCCAAATTTTCTCATCAAGTTTCCATATCCTCCTCCACTGAAGTGACCTCCAGCGCCAAGAGTAGTGCAAACCCCGGCAGGAAAAGCAAGTGTGCTGCTCTGATTGGCAATCTGATAGTAAAGTTCACCAGTTGTCGCCCCTGCTTCAACCCAAGCAGAGCCTATATTTGCTTGAATACTGATAGCTCGAAGATTGAACATATCAAGAACGATGTATGGCACTTTAGATGTATAAGAGATAGCCTCATAATCATGTCCACCACTTCGAATCCTGATTTGCATGCCATTAGACTTGGCGCAAATAACAGTTGCTTGGACATGAGATTCATGTTTTGCAGCTACAATAGCGAGGGGTCTTGGGGTAGTAGGGGTCAGAAACCGAAGGTTTTTTATGTAGGCTTGTAACGTGGAGTTGAATAAGGAATTAGTAGGCAAAAAAATGGCTTCAGAAATTGGGTAAGAGGAACTAACGTGATTAGGTAAGCATTGAAGAAAGTTTTCCAGGGCTGACACGGAACTTGCCAAAGAAACTGAACACAATAGTATAAAAAATCCTGAGAGTGGTATAGTTCTTGAAGCTTTCTTCATTTTGCAAGGTAATGCTTTCTGTTAATCTTTTTCCATGTATTTATCGACAACTGAGCAACTCAGACTTTATTATGGTAAGATTTAATTGCCATAACTTGCAATTTAAATATTAAGTTATTTGCAACATTTATTTGTAGTTACAGATTATGAATTACGGCCAACATCCAATACATTTAAAGTTGTTCCATGCTTGATACGTTTCTTGGATTTGTTACTATATACTCCCTCCCTCCAATTTTGGTAGAATATTTTTCTTTTTTAGTAAGTCTAAAAAATATAGATCGTTTCCCGATTTTAGTTGTTAATTTAATATTAAATATCTACAATATTCTTCATTAATTAATATAAATATCAACATCTATAATTAATTTTAGAATAATTATAAATTTATTTTAATTTTTCTATTTTTCTATTTCAGTTTTTTAATTATCTTTTTATTCAATCAAGTATCCAAACCTACTAATTTATGTCTGTTATAGTGTCTCTTATAAGTTTTATAAATTAAAGTAATAACTAACTAATTTTACACATGACTTATTTTGACAAAAAAAAAAATCCTTACTCATACTTTACAATTTTTCTATTTCTTCTTTCCTTTCTTTTTTAAAAAAAAAATATCTTGTTTCTATATTTTATTAATCTTCTTTTAACACTAAAAAGTAAAAATATTTTATCAATTTTTATTCATTTTTATAAAGAAATCTATTATTGAGTTATTTATTCTAAAAATTAATATCTTTTAAAATAATTTAATATCTCTCTCTTCTTAAATTTTTGAGACGAAAAAATATATTTTATTTTTACGTTTTTTAGATGAATACAAAAAAATAAAAGAATAAGAAAATAAAATGTTAATCTCTTAATTTTTATTTGGATGAATGAGAAATAAAAAATTTCATCTTTTTCTTTTAATTTCTTAAAAAACAAACAAAAATTTGAAAAGATAATATTGAAAATGAAAAGAAAAAAAGAATAAAAATAGAAAATATGAAACTATTTTAGAAAAGGATAATTAAATCAATTTAGTATTAAAATTAAGCCACATAAGTACTTTAACCTGTAAAACCGGTTAAAGACATTATACTTAATATTTTTAATAAGTTCAACCACTTAATTAAGAAAAGAAATAGTTTAGACATCAAAACTAAAAAAGATATAAAAGTTAAAATATCAATTTTTTCATTGATTTTTATTCATTTGACTTTGAAATTGCAAATTATTAAACAAAACTTTTGAAGTTCAATAATTCTTTTTTATTTAAATCTCAAAATCTTTAGATATGTTGACAAGTTGATCAATATTTGAATTACCGTGCATTGTATTAAAAAGTTTATTAAGAATATTTTAATAAAAAAGTAGTTAAAAATAATGAAAAAATAATAATTTTTTAAATTTTTTGTGCAAATTAGAAACTACCAATCACTTTAATATTTTATGATATAGGTTTGAAGTTTATGGCCTATCACTTTAAAGGGTATTTTCTTATATAAAAGTTTTCTAGTTTACGATGTAAATAGTACAGAACATAAGATTGACTGCGATAGCATCTGAAAACTGAAAAGAAAAAACAATTTTAATCACAATCAGTAATTGTGGCCAATAAATATTTATTGAAATATTTTAATCTTGAAAACACTTATTTTATTTTTGAAATATTTGAGATAAATAAAATAAGAGATTTTTGTATCTTACTAATATTCTTATTATTTCACTCTTCCAATGTATGTTATTAATAGTAAATCTTTTAATTTTGATTTATTTTGTTCTTTTTTATTATGTCTTTTTATCATTTTGATCACAACATTTTATATATCTCATATTTCTTATTAGATAATTAAACATTATATTTCATGAATTAATCATTTTTATTAGTTTTTTTATCATATTAATATTATAGAATTAATTAATAAGTTTTATATAGTTGATATTAATCATAAAAAGTCTAATAATTATGAATAATGGCCAATATATATTACTTGTATAAGTTAGAGATATATGTTAATATGTTAATATGGAATTTGGATTATAAACAATTTGGAGCTTCTCTTTTCTTCTTGACTGCTCCTCTACGTGGGTTGTAGACTTACTATTATAGTTAGTGAACTTCCTATTTTTCTCTGCTCCTTTCACAACAAATATAATTGTTTTTGGTTTCATAAGAATTAGATGTTTTCTTAACAATTTCGGATGCAAACTAAAATATTCTCAACTTGTATTTCGACCTACAAGGTGAACTATTCTTGATGTATTCATATAAAACAACAAATTATGGTACCAAACATTGTGCCTAGGGAACCACTCTAATAGTTAAGTTAGTATTTTGAGAAGACTAAAGACAAAGCATTTAAAAAGCTGTGTAATGACATTATTTTTTTTTCGGTGCTCTTTACCTATATTTATAGTAGTCGAAGTAGAGTATATTGTTTACAATGTATCTCCTTCATTGTAGAAAATAAGACTTATGATGTTGTCAGCATCCTTTTTCCGGATCCAGATATCGAAGGAAAAAAAAAAAACAGAAAATCCTATGATGAGGGTTACTGCTTTCTCGAGTCTCGGGAGATGAAGAACAGGCGAATCCGAGGCTAGAGTCAAGGTTAATCCAACTGAAATTATATTTTTAAAATCAATTTGGATCTAATTATTAGAAAAAATTAAGTTGAAGGTCAAAACGATAGTTTTTATAAATTTAGAGACCTAATTGTAAATTTTCAATAAACTTTTGCTATGTAGAGCCAATTAGCTGTAGGTAGAGCCGATCGGCTGTATGTACAGTTGAATCAGCTGTATATAAAGCTAATCGGCTCTATATAGTGCCGATTGAGATTTTAACACTCCGATGTCTTTTTTTGGGATGGTTCAAGTCCAGATACAGATTCTAGAAGGTATTTTTGATGATAATCACTATTTTATCGATAATTACTCAAATTTTAAATATATAAATGGGATATTTGTTGGTATTTTTTAAGATTTATCCCTTTCTCTAGGATTTCCTTTGAAACCCTACCTCTATAAATAGAAAGAGGCGTTTAGGGTTTCAAGAAGGAGGCAAGAATTGAAATTCGACCGTAAGTGAGATTAAGAGAAAAGAAACACTCAGAAAGAAGGAAAAGAGAGAAAATTAAAAGAAAAAATAAGGAATTGCACTGTCGATCATAATCAGAATTCAAAGATTCAAGCCACTAAAGAAAGAAGGATTTTAGGAAATTGGTCACTAAAGAAAGAAGAATTTTGGAAACCTTTTTTTTAAACGACAAAAGATTTTTCCAAATCAGATCTAGCTCTAGATTCCCACTCACTTTTTGATTCAACTGCTTCATCATCGCCCGAGACATACAGATCCAACATACATGGTGACGACTTGAGGGTTTCTACCATTATACATCTGCATCAATTATTAAAACTGGTTCTTTTGTTCTTTTTTTGTCTTTTTATTTATTCTAATATTCTTTTCTCTTAGAGATATGATTAGGATTTTTATCTTTGATTAGTATGATTAGATTAGGATTTTTGAATATGCATATTAATTGGGTTTCAAATCCGATAATAAAAACTAGGGCTTTTTCTTAGATATGATATTTTGCCGATTAAGATTTTAGATTTACTTAAAAACATGATCATATGATTATTATTTAGTTTTTGTCAATATAATTTGGTAATTAAGTCTAAATTAAAACATGATTATTCGTTTTAATAACTTACTGTCAGTTTATAGAATTTTAGTGTTTTCTTTGGCAATCTAGGTTTTTTAGCTCATGTGCTTTTATTTTGTTAAATTTTTAGCTATTTAATCTTATTCTAATTTTGTTTAAACATCTATGCATCTGAAAATCGCCTCTAGAGTGTTGGATTGGATTGGCAAACGAGGGAGAATCGAAGAAAACTGTCTAAAGTGCCCGCCTGGACTCCAAAGCCGATCGGCTGACTATAGAGCTAATTGGCTCTATACTCAGCCGATCGGCTCTTCATGCACAGCCGATCAGCTAACCATGCTGGCCCCTGTATTTTTTGCCTTTTTGGCAGTTTTAATTTATTCTTGGCCCTTGTTTAGTTTTAGGGCTTTTTGGTTTTGTAATCATAGTTATAGGCGGGTTGTAATAGCTAGGGTTTCATTTTCTGCTTTATTTCGTTTATTATTATTTTGTTAATTATTGTGTGTTAACTCAATACATGATTATATGATTGATTGAATAAAATTGGCCACTTAGACTTGAGGCTGAAAACTGATCCAGTACGAATCTGATAGTCTAATAGGTTAATCCACTTTAACTAGGCCTAAGATTTAAAATCCAATTAGATTCGTGGGCTTTGACATGTTTAGTTAGGGCTAAAATCATAATGGATGATATTTTCATAATAAGTAGTCCAATAAGCTTAAGGGTTGGAATCCAAAGAGCATAACACATATTTGGGTTAGAATAAGTGGGGCTCATGCATAATTGGTTAGTAAATTTGATTAATAATTTTAAATAAGGATTGTGCTTGAATAAAATAGACTAGACTTAGATGTATTGTGTGATATTTTAGTATACCTGTGTATAAAATGCTTGCATTTATAGGAAATATTTTGTTAAACAATAAATTTAAAGACTAATATATACAAATAAGGAAGTTAGCTTCCGAATACATATTTGAACTCTGTGGCTTAAACTTCCTTATAGAATCTGAGTAAAAGTGTCTCGATGATTACTCGAATGGCAACTTCGATGCACGAGCGAAACCCCCATCCATACATGTGGGAGAAATTCCATAATTGATTTAAAAAGAATGACGAGAGTTCTCCTCCGAATTTATAAGGGATAAAGTTGTGTTCGAGCAAACTTTTAACTTTTAATGCCTACTCTAGACATGACTGATTGTGACGAGGTCTAAAAGAGAATAAAACTTTTATAGACAAAATGGATGGACCAATATGAGAATAGGCGTTTAAAATTAAAAAGAAGAAAAATAGTTAGATTCTGATATTCTAAAAGAAGAACAATACAATGTTATGTTCTGAACACACTTATCACAAAAACACAAAACAAAAGAAAAAATATTATGCATGATGACAATGGATTGCATATAGAATTTGCAGATACAAATGTTAGTTAAGCTATCAAGTGTAATTAAGATTTATGTTATTACAGGGTAAAACGTTATGATTTGAATGTCGAAAGAATTTAAGCTGAAATTTTAGAATTAATTTAAATCATTAACTCTAACCCTCATTATCTTTATTTTTATTTTATTTTGGTAAACAAAAAAAAAAAAAAACCTACAGTAGTACATTTTCCCAAGATTAGACCACTCGTGTACTTTCGACATGGAGAATCTGAAGAACACTCTCAGCAGGAGTAGTGAACCTAAAGAGACAAAAGAGAAAAAGACTACAGCCTTGAACCATCATATACTTTTGCAGTCTATGAATTTGATCAGGATTTGGAATTTTATATTGATTATTGGAACAAATTACTCTACCAAATTGATAAATAGAATTACTGATCTTTTGCGTCATATTCTTATACTGATTAGTGTCCATCTGGTAGTTATGATTAAAATTATATTTTGTTTTCATTGTCAGATGCTATCACAGCCAATTTTGTTTACTTTCTGGACCATTCACATCATAAACTAGAAAATCTTTATATAAGAAAAAGATACCCTTTACTAAAATCAAGGGTCCTCATCTAAACTTCAAACCTAAATCATAAGATACTAAACTGATAGCCATTTTAATTTTTACAAATATTAAAAAATTTAAATATTTTTTTACTAAAACATTCTTAATGAATTTTATAAGATAATGTACCGTAATTCAAATATTGATTAATTTTTCAATTTATCTAAGATTTTTGAGATATAAATTAAGAATAAGAATTTTATATTGAAATTTAAAAGACAATCAGTAATTTACAATTTCAAAGTCAAATAAATAAAAATAAATAAAAAGTTATTCTTTCCATTCTATATTAACCGTGTTTTTTTGGCAATTCACCTGAATTAAGAAAATATTTAGTAGACTTAATTATAAAAAAAAAATCTAAATTAGACTAAATTATCTTTCTATAAATATTATAAAATTTATTATACATATTCCAACACAAGAATAAAATAGAAAAAAAAAATTAATGTTGCATTGCATTTATAAAAGTGAAAATAATTGAAAATTTTTTAATTTAAAAAGAGAAAGTTAGTATAGAATAAGGGATATTTTAAGTTTTTCGAATTTTCTATTTTGGTGTTTAAATTATTTTTTTATTCAATTAATTATTTGAACATGCTAAAAATATCAAGTATAGTGTCTCTAACCGGTTTTATAGGTTAAAATACTTATTCCGAATACTAAATTGAGTTAGCTACTCTCCTTTAAAATAATTACATATTTTTTCTTCTTTTCTTTATCCATTTTCGTCATTATATTTTTCAAATTTTTATTTGTTTATGAAGAAATTAAAGAAAAAAATAAAATAAGTAAATGCTATTTTCATGTATTCATCTCATGAAAATAAAAATCTCAAAACATTAAGAGGAGAGAAAAAGAAAAGTATTAAGTTTTTTTAAAAGAAAATAATTTTTAGAAATAAAGAAATGGCAAGTAGTTTTCTTTAAAAATAAATAATTGATTAAAAATAAAAAATATAATAAAATATTTTGCTTTTTAGTGCTAAAATAAGATTTAATAAAAAAAGAATATATAAAAGAAAAAGGAAAGAAGAAAAAAAAAAGAGAGTAAACAATGCGTAAAGTTATTTAGATTATTTTATGTGTAAAATAAGTTAAATTATTATTTTAACCTGTAAAATATATAATAAATATTATAATTTATATAAATTAGTAGGTTCAGACTCTTGATTGAATAACAAAATAATTTAAAATTTTAAATTAAAAAATTAAAACACTAAATTAATAAATATTTCAAAATTAATTATAAGTGTCGATATTTATGTTAACTAATAAAAGATATTGTAGATATTTAATATTAAACTAACAACTAATTTGAAAAACCACAATCCAAGATAGGTGGAATAATCTTAAATGCATTGGATGTTGGCCGTAATTCATAATCTGTTACTACAAATAAATGTTGCAAATAACTTAATATTTAAATTGCAAGTTATGGCAATTAAATCTTACCATAATAAAGTCTGAGTTGCTCAGTTGTCGATAAATACATGGAAAAAGATTAACAGAAAGCATTACCTTGCAAAATGAAGAAAGCTTCAAGAACTATACCACTCTCAGGATTTTTTATACTATTGTGTTCAGTTTCTTTGGCAAGTTCCGAGTCAGCCCTGGAAAACTTTCTTCAATGCTTACCTAATCACGTTAGTTCCTCTTACCCAATTTCTGAAGCCATTTTTTTGCCTACTAATTCCTTATTCAACTCCACGTTACAAGCCTACATAAAAAACCTTCGGTTTCTGACCCCTACTACCCCAAGACCCCTCGCTATTGTAGCTGCAAACATGAATCTCATGTCCAAGCAACTGTTATTTGCGCCAAGTCTAATGGCATGCAAATCAGGATTCGAAGTGGTGGACATGATTATGAGGCTATCTCTTATACATCTAAAGTGCCATACATCGTTCTTGATATGTTCAATCTTCGAGCTATCAGTATTCAAGCAAATATAGGCTCTGCTTGGGTTGAAGCAGGGGCGACAACTGGTGAACTTTACTATCAGATTGCCAATCAGAGCAGCACACTTGCTTTTCCTGCCGGGGTTTGCACTACTCTTGGCGCTGGAGGTCACTTCAGTGGAGGAGGATATGGAAACTTGATGAGAAAATTTGGACTGTCGGTTGATAATATCGCTGATGCAAAAATAGTTGATGTCAATGGTAAAATCCTAGATAGAGCATCAATGGGGGAAGATCTGTTTTGGGCAATAAGAGGTGGTGATGGTGCAAGCTTTGGAGTTATTCTTGCATGGAAGATCAACTTGGTTCAAATTCCTAGCACAGTTACTGTGTTCAGGGTAGGAAAAACATTGGATCAAGGCGCAACTGATATCCTCTATCGGTGGCAAGAAATTGCTCCTAATCTAGATACTGATCTTTTCATACGAGCAATGCCAAAAGCCGATAACGGTAGCATTGAAGTTTTTTCATTGGACAGTTTCTTGGACAAACTGATAGGCTTCTTCCGTTGATCAACAGGAGCTTTCCTGAATTGGGTTTACAGCGACAAGATTGTCACGAAATGAGTTGGATAGAGTCAATACTTTTCTGGGCCGAGTTCCCTAATGGAACATCCACTGAGGTGTTGCTGGATAGGCCTCCAAAGCCCATTGTCTTCAGCAAACTTAAGTCTGATTATGCGAAAGATATTATTCCAAAATCAGGAATAGAAGAGATATGGAAGATGATGCTTAAAGTAGGGAAAATGTGGATGCAATGGAACCCTTATGGAGGAAGAATGAGTGAGATTCCAGAGACCGACACGCCATTCCCTCATAGAGCAGGATACCGATTCTTGATTCAGTATACTTTAGTGTGGCAAGATGAAGGGATTATAGAAAAGCAAGTAAATATGTTACGAGAAATGCACGAATCGATGACTCCATATGTCAGTAAGGATCCAAGGGAAGCATTCCTGAACTACAGAGATCTGGACATTGGTAGCAACCCAAGCAATTCGACAAACTTTCAGGTAGCTGAAGTTTATGGGTCCAAGTATTTCAAGGACAACTTCTTAAGGCTGACAAAGGTGAAGGCTAGGGTTGATCCTGATAATTTCTTCAAGCATGAACAAAGCATTCCACCTTTTATTTATATTAATAAATAAAATATATACTATATGATCTTATATGTTAGTATTTCCATAATTAAGTTACTGAAAACAGTTATCATCAAATATAAAACATGTTTAATGCTATATATTGTGTTCCCAAATATTCTTGGAAATGCATGTAATAGAGAAAGAGGTTTATGATGAACAAGCATTTTGCAAACACTGAGCAACACCATTGAAAGTATTTTAGTAGGGATAGGGACTGCATTCAGTTTGTCTCTCACTACCCAAAAATTGGAAAAGATAGAATTAGAGATATTTCACTCATCATCGGTTATCGATATGATGATCACTTTTATATCTTCTTTTTTTGTATAATTAATTATTAGACCTTAAATATATTTAATCTCAAAGTTCTGAATATCAGAGTAATATAATTAGATCGATTTAATTATATATATTCAATATCTGAATGACTATTAACTAATTAACAAGTATAAATGGTCAAGTGATAGAATTGTCCAAAAGTAATTGGACCGTTGAGTCACTTTTATTTGAGAGTACTTTAATACAAATTTCATGGTCATACGGTGGTAAAAGGAGCTACATTTTGGGTCTAGTCATTAACTTAAAATGTTAAGGACCTAATTATGCTAGAATGAACTATAAGGGAATGATTGAATATATTGGAAAAAGGCGAGGGACTTATTTGACCGTCTATTTGAACTTTATTGTGAATAATTTATGTAAATATAGAAGTAAACATAAAGCCATGTAATAGATCATTTATTTACAACACAATAAGTGCAGGGATCGGAAGGGGTCACAACGACACCCACAATGTCACATAATCAAGACAACCAACCAATTATTCAATCCAATCAACCGAAATTATCACACAACCAAATTAACAAAGGAAACCAGCAACTAAATGCGGTAAATAACCAGCTATAACAAAAGAAAATAATAGCAAACAACACACACGATTTATACGTGGAAAACCCCTTCGATGTGAAGAGTAAAAACCACGGGATCTTTTGAGAAGTCCACCCTTAACTTCTCTTATTTATAAATTGAAGGAGAAAGAACCCCAAATCAGTCTACAAATGATTCACAACCCACCAACAAACACCAACAATAAGAGAATTGAAATAGAGAACAAAAAATGTAAAATTCACCAAAAAACAGCAGCTCTGTCCAGAGACAATTCCTGATGAACCGGAGCTCCAATTGACTATCCGAACGGTCAGAATATAGCCCCGTGTGTCCTCAACAAGCTGACAAAATTTCAGCAAAATCCAACGGTGGGATCTTCTCCGACGACCAAAACACTAGGACTGGTGTTGAGAAAAACGAGCAGGACAGCACCCTTTGGAACTCTCTAGTTTTCTCTCTCTTTTGTGTATATTTTCAATCTGAAAATTGTTGCTGACACTAAGTGTCTACACAATAGCCTCTACAAGATTCTCTCGGAAGCCACAAAACCCATACCAAAATGGACCCAAAAATAAAACATAACAATTCCGTCATAAAAACCCATAATACATGTGTCCAAAAGCAATAAAAATATTGTAAGATAGGCTGGACCCATAACAATAAGTGGATAATATATATATATATATATATATATATTATAACTGGTATATAATTAATTATTTAAATTAATAATTATAAGTATTTTATATTTTAATATTAATAATTGATATATAATTAATTATTAAAATAAATATTTATTTGTCATTTTTTTATTAATTTGATATATAAGTAGAGCAATGGCAGATATTTGTATATAGGATGATAAGTGGGTTCCCCCTGCTAAAGACTTTAAAGTGTCTTCTCCAAGATCTGCACTTAATGAAGCTCTTTTAGTTGCTTTACCTCATTAACCAGTCGGATGCTTCTTGGCATCATCAATCTTTAGGCCGTTTATTCAGTTAAGATGACCAGTAGTAGATTAAAGCCATTCCGGCAGGAGGTCCTGAGGTGAAGGATTCTGTTGTGTGGCACCATAGTCCAAATGGCATTTATTCAGCAAGAAGAGGGTATAAGCAGCTGCTTAAGGATCAGTCCAGAGGTTTGACAATAATAATGGTGATTCTATCTATTGGCAATCTTTGTGGAAGTTGGAGGTTCTCCCTAAGATCAGAGCTTTCTTGTGGAAATGTTCTAGAAATGCTCTTCCAGTGACAAAAACCTTGTATCGTCAAAAATATGGCTTTTCTAATTTGTGCCCAATTTGTCATCAAGAACCCGAATCCATAATGCATATGCTTACTAGATGTAATCATTCCGGGGCAACCTGGTTTCTATCTTCTTTTGGTTTCAGGTTTAATGCTCTTCCTTTATGCTCTTTCAAAGATTGGCGGCAGGAGGTATCTTCGATATTTCAAGGAAGAGACAATGTTGAAGCTTTGGCTCTGCTTGCGCATATTTGCTGGCCTGTATGAAAAGCTCGGAATGATTTTGTTTTCAATGCAGTCGAAATCGATCCTAAGAGCACTCTTGGTCAAGCTACATCCTATTGGAACCTCAACAGACGTGCCAACCTTATTAAATCCTGCATGGTCAGAAGGGCCTCTCAGCCTAGTGGTCAAGCTGTTAGAAAATGGACTGTTCCAAGTCCAGGCTGTATTAAATATAATTCGTATGCCTCATTTTGCTCTCCTTATATAATATTTGGTTAAAATTTAATAAAATTTATAAAATTTATATATTTTAAGTGAAAATTAATTTAATATTCTACGTAATCAAATTTATATAGAATTGGTTATAACTAAACTAAATTCTAACAAAATAAATAAAATTTTTAAATTAATTCCAAATTATTAAGTCAATATATTTCATAACACTAAAATATATCTTTCAACTTTATTTATTTTATTTTATTTTCTTTATATTTTTTTCTTAAATAAAATGAATTTTTTTTATGAATTTCTTTATATAATTTTATTAGGTCTTTCACCCCAAACAAATAACAGATTATCCTGTTAAACCCTTTTTTTTTCTTTTTTCTTTTTAAATTGTGAGCTGATTTGATAGAATTTCTGTAATAAGCTGTAACTAGAGGCGCGGCTTAATATTTGAGTTGGCCTATTACCTCTTAATTTAAATTTATTTTTTCTTAATCAACAAGATATTGGTTAAGGATCCCACTTTGAGATTGCACTGTTCTTTTATTTTTAGATTGATGTTCTCCACTGATGATTTTAAAATTAATATATTGACACAAATAAGGAATAATAGATAAAAATAATAATTAAGGACTACCAGATAAAAAAAGGGCTATTTAATACTAATAAATAAATTGAAATATTAATTCTTACGTAATAAAACATGTGAATTCAAGATCCTTTTATATTTATATTATGTTTGGTTGAAATTTATGAAAATTTATGAAACTTATTTAAAAATTTAAAATTTATATATTTTGAATAAAATAAAAATTAATTTAAATTCTATATAATGAAATTTATATGAAATAAATTATAACTAAATAAAATTTTAACAAAATAAGTAAAAGTTTCGAATAAATTCTATATTAATAAATCGATATATTTTATAATATTAATATATTTTTTTATCTTTATTATTCTATTTTTTTAAATAAAATAAATTTTTTTAATACATTTCAATTAATGCCTTTATAATTAGAAGGCTGTGATAAATCTAGCTACCTATCCTACCCACCGCTGCTCAAGTAAGTTTAGTTGCTTCTCCCATATGAAATCAAATTTCTATTTATAGAAAGAAAAAAAAGGAGAAAGTAAGGATAGTCGGTTTGATTTTGACTAAAATTGACTAACTAAAGTTTTTTAAATTTTTATTAACTGAACTGAAATATTAAGTATAACCGAACCAAACTAAAAAATTCGGCTCGGTTGATTAGTTTGGCATTTTTAATTTTTTTATTTCTTTTGGAATTCAATATATATTATAATATTTATTCAATATCAAGAGTGATAAAAGGATTTGTATATATATAAATAAATATATTTTTATACATAAGTATATTAATTTTTTATATAAATAAATAAATGTATTATCTTAAATATTTATAGAAATTTCAATTAGTTCAATTAAATCAAAAAATTTAAATAAAAAGCGAAACCAACCAAAATATTATTTAAATTGTCTATTTTAAGCTGAACCGAACTGCACCAAACTAGTCAATTTAATTTGATTTTTGAATTTCGATTCGGTTTTACTTGACCCATGAGAAATGATAATGTCAGTATTCTGTGTTTCCCATAAATGCAACTTTGCAGGGAATGGCAAGCATTTGTCAGCATCTATATGTTTGGGAGGCAATTTCTGTTAGACAAATGAATCAAAACCTTTCAAACCTCATTTATGGTTGTTGAAGAGTCCTTTTCATTCATTATATCACATATCAAAAAGATCGATTCAAAAATAACAGTTGAACTAAGAGGTCAGGTAGGTGGGCTTAAAAATGTAAAAGTTTCAATTCTTTTTGGGTCTCTTTTTTATTATGCTGAATGTATATCTACAAATAAATTTTACCCATACAAGTACAAGACATTGATTTACGTCATTTGTAAAAGTGATTCATTTTCTTAGATTGAAAAATGAAAATTAAAGCATACTTCATAATTCTGGAAAATATTAGTCCCTTTTTCTCTATTAAACAGGAAAAAAAAGTAAAAAAAAAAAACTATGATATTTGCATTGATAATCGCAATGAATTTTCAACAGAACCTTGTAGATGATAATAAAGACAATAGCATATATTTTGCCCGTGGTCTTTTGTTGTCCATTAAAGGAGAAAAAGTTGCTTCTATTTCATGTCACAGACAATCATGTACTGACAGTTTCCTACAATAATGGAACAACCACATTTATTGTCTGAAGGTACAGGTCCTCCAAGCGGGTAAAAGAAAAAAAAAAATGAAATTACCATTTCTGCTTACGTTAGTAACTAGGAAAAGTCGGAACACTTTGTTCGTGTCTGAAAAAATTATCAGGATCAAACTTGGTTTTGATTTGCACCAACCTGTTGAAATTATTCTTGAAGTACTTGATCCCATAAGCACTTCCTACCTTGTAGCTTTCTTTATCATGATTGTTGATGCCCAAATCGAGATCCTTGTAGTTCAGGAATGCTGCCCTTGGGTTCTTGGAAACAAAAGGAGTCATGTAATCATAAAGTTGTCTGGCCAAATCCAAGTGATGATTTGCTGCTTCTTCCCCTTCCTGTGTCCAGTTTATTTGATACTGAATCTTCCATAAGTTCCCAGCTCGATGTGGAAATGGAGTTTCTGTTTCTGCAATTTCTTTCATTTTCCCACCGTAAGGATTGAATCCCATCATTGGCACCTCTAGCTCCATCATTTTCTTCCAAATTCCTTCCAATCCTTGCTTGGAAATTGGTTCTTGTACATAATCTGATTTTCTTTTCAGGTAGACCAGTGTTTGAGGCTCTCTACTAAGACAAACATCAGTCGGTGTTCCGATAGGATAGTTTGTCCAGAACAGGACCGATTCAAGCCAACTCATTTCTATACAGTCAGATTTCAGCAGACCCAATTCGGGGAAGCTTTCTTTCATGATTGAAAGAAGTCTCTCAGAATCTCCAAGAAATAAGGCAATAAATGAACCTCTTACCGTCTTTTGGCCGGTTTGATCATTTTTTAGTACGTCTAAGACAAGCCTGATAAAAAGATCTTCATCAATTTCTGGTGCAGCATGTTGCCACTGATAGACAATATCAGTTGCATTTTGTTCCAATGTTCTTTCAACTCTGAAAACAGTAACTACTTCTGGAACCCGAACAAGGTTGATTTTGTATGCAAGAACAACTCCAAAGCTAGCTCCTCCACCTTTAATTGCCCAGAATAGGTTTTCTCCCATAGATTTTCTGTCGAGAATTCTTCCTTCAGCATCAACAAGTTTTGCATCGATGACATTATCAACCGACAGGCCGTACTTTCTCATCAGATTGCCATACCCAGCACCAACCAAATGGCCTCCAACACCGACTGTCGGACAGACACCAGCAGGGAAGCCACGTGTCTTGCTTCGCTCAGCAATTCCGTAAAAGAGTTCACCAAGCGTGGCACCTGCCTGAACCCAAGCAGTCTCATTTTCGAGATCGATATCAATGGACCGAAGATTATACATGTCAAGAATAAAGAATGGAACATCTGAAACATAAGAAGTGCCCTCATAGTCATGGCCTCCGCTCCGGATTTTCATCTGCAGACCATGCTTTTTGGCAGCAAGAACAGCAGCTTGGACATGGGATTCATGCAATGCAGTAAGAATGAGAAGTGGTTTAGGAGTTTTCGATGTGTTGAATCGGAGATTTCGAATATAGGCTTGGAGAATGGAAGGGTAGGAAGGATGTTGAGGAGTGTAAATTGCATTCGAGATTGGGTGAGAAGGGTGAGAAAAATTCAGGAGTGATTGATGAAAGGTTTCTTGAGAGGAATACGGTGCTTCACCCATATTACCCTTCAAATTTCCAAATCTAATAACAGAGAATTTAGTGTCTCAGCCTCTGTTTTTTAGTGTCCTAGCCTCTTTGGATGGGAACTTATAGAAGAGTTGCCTGGATGGAACAATGGTTTGAACAAGAAAAATGAGGCAGTGATAAGCACAGTAATGCTTGGTGAGTAGCCATATACTGAAGATAGCCTATAAAGCCAGCTTATAGTCAGTTAAATTGGATAGAAGGTCATGCTAAATTTTAATTTTATTTCAATTTAATTATATTTTCTCATTGTGACTGCAAATTTAATGGCTCATTAATTGGGATAATTTAAAAAAAAAAAAAGAGTAATACAACCTATGACATTTTTCCTTTTTTGTGAAATTTCTATCTTAATTAGGTAGAAAATGAATCAAAATTTTCCTAAAATCCATTATGTTAAAAACTCACTTGAGCTCATATGATAGTGAGCCGAGTTAAAAGTACATAAAGTCATATTCTTTAAATTTTTGAAATAATTCATCAATAAGATCGTGAGCTAATTCATATAATATAATATTAATAATTTAATGATTAATTTTTATGCTTTAACTCATTACCGATATAAATTTATTTATTAATTTTAATTGTTATAATAAAACATAAATTTTTGATAAATATATTTTAGTTCTTTTATAAATAATTTATCTTTTAAGTAAATTGATGAACAGTTTAAATTGTAATATAAATTTATAAATCTATAAAGAATCGATTAAATTAATTTAGACTCCTAAGTTATGGGTAAGTTTTTCAAACTCAATTCAAGGGAGACTCAATAATGAACAAGTCAAGTTCAAATTAGTTAAAATTATGTTTGATTCTTTTAGTCTTAAATATAATTATAGTAGGATCAATCTATAATAAAAAAATATTATTTATTCATGCAGTGCATGAATATCATTATTATTATCTTAATTATAAATAATATTATAAATTATTTTAAAATCTATTAATTATATGTATACTCAATATTACAAATATAGCATGATATGTTATTTTATTGGATTAAAAATCATTATACAATTAGCAAACTAATTTATTGGTTAAAATAATATAACAAATATAATAAAAAATATTGTCCTCATATAATTAAAAAATAATTTATTAGTTAATATATTAAGTATATAATAAACATAACAATTATACATCGATATAATACTTAAATAAAAAAATAAATACATATATCACAAAAGAAATTTACACGTCATAAATAAATATATATGTCAAAAGAAATTAAAAAAATATATTATTATTGTACTATTGTTTTAAAATTATAAATTATTACATAATTAAAAAAATTAATTAATTAATTCGTACAATATTACATATGATTATGAAATATCAAATTATTTCTTTGAGAGAAAGCTCGCTGTTTATTTGGTCCATAAAATCATGTTTGGCCTAGCAGTGCAGTGCAGTCCGATTTTCTTGTGAAATCAACTGCTCATATTTGGAATCCGAAGACAGGATCTTTCTAGAAGCACCGTGTCAATAAAGAATATACCTTTGTAGAATATTATTATATTCTTGATTTCTTATAATATTCAACCGTTTTTTATTAAATTTAAAATCTAAATAATAATAGTTACATTTATTAATTATTTAAATTTAAAATATAAAACATTCCTGTATATACACAGTCATTAATAATTATGATATGTAATTTAAAGTTCAAGTGATACATTTGTTTTACGGTAGTAATGTGATAATAATTTATTGGTTCCGTTACAAATGGACCAGCGCCAGCGGAAGCAATTCGATGGTTCAGAAAATCGATTTGGACCAATAAGTTACCCACATCCAATCAAACTCTATCCACAATTTCGTACAGTAAAGTTAGTTGAGCATTGGTGACTCCACATTCTTTGTCATACATTCACCTCCACAAAAATGTTATAAGATAATTTTGCATCACCCTTACTTATTAAATAAATTTTGTTTTTTTTTTTTTTTAAAAATTTAGTATGCAGTTCTTAGTTTTTTTAATTTTAGTAAATATATTTTGATATTAATATTAGTTTTTAGTCAAGCGAGATTATCAATTAAAATTTTATTTATTTTAACTATATTTTAGTAAAAAATTGAGTTAGTATTATTTTATAATAAGAATTTAATCATGTTCGATCGATCAACTATTTTTATCAAGTCTTTCGTGTTGCTAAATACAATTTTAAAACTTAATAATTCATAACATTTATTTAATAGTTAAATTAATCTCGTTGAATCAGTGATTTAACGGTTAAACAATAAAATTAAGAGTTGTTAAGTACTAAATCCATCTTACCAAACATGAACAACATAAAAGTGAGAATCGATAAATCCTTACAAATTGTAATTTTTTGACAATAAAATATTTCTTTTCTAATTTTTTTGTAAAAAAATACAGGGTAAAAATTATTTAAAATAAAATTATAAAATATTAAATTTTATATTAAAAACTTTTAAAATAATATTTTATCCTCCCACCACATTTTATATTACTCCATATTACTATATTAGAAAAACAAAAAATAGGATCCATGACTTCCTATGAGATGTTGATATGTCCACGTGATGCGAAGTGCCAACGAGAACGTGTACCTTGGCTAATCTTGTATGCTCTTAATAGTATTAGTAACCAATATCTTAATTTAAGTATACTCTAGCGATAATTTAAAATAATTTATATTATTTATATATATTAATTTATAAAATTTAAATTTTATTTAATATATGTGTTTAATTTTTGACACATAAATTTTTTATTTTGATATGAATATTTATTTTTAACATATTAAGTTTATTTATACTTTTATAATTTTCTACTAATTTATTGCTAAATAATGACCTAAATTTTTTTAACATGAATGCTTAATTTTTAACATAGATTATTTTAACATGTGTTCTTATTTTTAATACATGACATTCAAATTTATGTATAATTTTATAATATTTTTATTAATTTATTAATTAATAGGTTACATTCTTAATTAAATATTAATTCTAATTCTAAGAAATAACATGTTAATTATATTTTAATTTTATATTAACTAATAAATAGTATCCTAATAAGATAATGATATTAATTATATTTTAAAAATTAAAATATTAATTATATTTTAATTTTATATAACTAATAAATTAGTTTTCTAATTAAATAACAATTCTAATTTTAAAAATTACATCTTAAATTATATTTTAATATTATATTTAATGATAAATTAATTTTTAATTATATGATAAATTCTTAATCCTAAAAGATAGTAATATCAATTTTATTAATTTTATTAATTTAAATAGTATTAAAATTAATTAATAGATATTTTTAAAATAATTTTTATATTATTTCATTAATAAAATTTTGAAATTTAAGAAAATAAAAAGAACATCTAAAAATAGTTAATTTTCTATTATCTTTTAAAATAATATAAATTAATATTAAAAATTAAAAATTTTATTAAATTGTATCTATCAACTTAATTTTATAATCAAAATAATAATAACAGCCATATAACGAGTTATTAACTAAGGTCCTAAGTTCAAATCTTAAGTATGCAGTTGTTCTAAAATGCTTGAGTTAATACTTTATCATCCGTAAAAGTCAAGTCCGGTGCACTCTAAATTAGCTCTAGATATATATATCAAAAAAATAATTTTAAAATTTTAATTCTTTAAAGATAAAACTTGAGTTATACTAAATATAGAAAATATCAGACTTAAATTATAATAAATGTTTTTGTTGAATTTAATCGTATATTCATTTTTCTCTTTCTCATTAAAGATTCAATAATGTAGGCACCATATATGTAATGGGAGAATCATTTTCTTACATTTACTCTAACAATAGAACTCAAATATAGTAAATAACTTCCACTTTTTCTCTCAATGAAAAAAAGAAAATATAAAAAAAAAATTAAAATATAAAATATCTTACATTTAAAAATAAATATTATTTCTTAAAAAGAAATATTGATATTCCATTAATGAGAATTAACTAGTACATCTTAATATAAAAAAAGAATCAAACATCAAGAAAAACATATAAAGAAATTTACTTCTAACAATTATTAATTATGTTGACGGACCAGTAAATTACAATTTTACAGAAAGAATACTCAATGATTTGATTAGGAGCTCCAAGTTAAAATAAAAGTTATGCAGATAAATAGATTGGGTGAAACCAACAGAAAAAAAAAAAACAATGATCTATGATTCCGATATGTAAGGTCTATGAATTATCAGATAAAGACTAATGTACTAAAGCATCAATACCCCATGATACTAAGCTATATATTAACTTTATAAGCATTTCTTAACGAATTTGATTGTTTGAATGTCAGATTGAATTTCTTTTTTTATAAAAAAGAAAAATAGGCAGCTATATGCTTTTTTTTTTTTTTTAAAGTGTCTGGAAAATAAATATTATTACTACTTAAACTAAAGTTCAAATGTTATCCCATGTTTTTTTTTTTAATGGCTTAAAGGTCAATTTGCCTCCTAAAATCCGAGTCGATGAGAAATTAATTCAAAAATTAATTTTTTGGTGTTCTTACTCCTATAATTTGTCCAATCTGGCCAATTAGCTCCAAATATAGTGAAACACAAGGGAGTGTAATCCACAATCAATGAAAGCAAGTGGCAAGCTCAGAAAATTATGCACATGTAGTTATATTTTTCCTCTCTCTCGCTCTCCCTCTCCCCTCGTTTTCTTGTTCATCTTTTCTTTACCCTTCTCTCTCCCTCAATTCTCCTTTCCTTTTCCTTCTTCTGGTTTTATTATTTTGACAAACCCAATCCTAAATAAAGTAGTCCATATCTTCTTTTTTTTTTTTCCTTTCTTTTAACAAACTAAATCTGAAGCCCTAAACAAAGTAAATTTCTTAGATTTATAGTATAAAAATCAATTATTTTCCACCAAATTCAAAACCCAAAATTTTAAATAATGTAATTATCCTGCTTAGATTCTTCTATAAAAAAGATTTTGTCAACAGTTAATTTGTGGATCAGTTACCTGTTGACTTGAAGTTCCGGGTAAATCGGCCTTTTTCTAAAGTCTAATATAATATTGATACTATTTTCCGGTACTTGGCACATGCTCTTTACCTAAGAATTTGTCTTTTACTATATTTTGTATATGAACTTGACTTTTCGCTTTTTTAATTTCATTAATGCATTTTTGTTGACCAAATAAAGAAATGCATCTTTTACAACTCGTAAACTGTACTTGTTATTATTGTTGATAATTGATGCATGTTTTTCTTTCTTTGGTTGTTAGCGTTGGACGGAATAAAAGAATAAAAAAGAAGAAAGAAACAAAAAAATGAGAAAAATCTATATATATATATATATATATATATATATATATATATATATATATGAGATTTCAGTATTTTTGATATATATGTTTAATTTTTGATATATAGAATTTTTATTTTGATATGTCTATTTATTTTTGACGTATGAAATTTAAGCCGATATTTAATCTTATAATTTTTTCTATTAATTTATTAATTAATAAATTATATTTCTAATTAAATACCGACTCTAATTGTAAGAAATAATATATATATATATATATATATATATATATTAATATTTAATCTTATAATGATACTAGTTTTTATTCTAAGAAATATCATATTAATTATATATTAATATTATACTAATTAATAAATTAATTTTATAATTAGATAATAATTATAATTTTAAAAATTAACATCTTAAATTATATTTTTAATATTATATTTAATAATAAATTAATTTTTTTAATTATATAATAATTTTTAATTCTAAAAAATTAGTAGTATTAATTATATTGATAGTCTTAATTCATATAATACTAAATTAATTAATAAATATTTTTAAAATAATTTCTATACTATTGGACAAATATAATTTAAAAATTTTAAAAATTAATGACATTTTAAAATAATTAATTTGCTAAAATTTTTAAAATATTATTAATTAATATTAAATATTAAAAATTTTATTAAATTATATTTATAATTTAATTTTAAAATCGAAATAATAAGAATAGTTGTGCAACGCACGAATAAACGACTAGTGGATAATTAATTATGATAAATGATGTAGACAAATCTACTTAAAAAAGAAAGAATAATTACTTTAATAACAAAAAATGTTTGGATTTTATTAATTGTTGGTAAACATTATGGGCCATAAATATTTCCCTATTGAATTATGATGAAGGATGCGTGCGTGGATTATCACATATCATAAAAATAAGAAAATATAAAGGAGTTTATAATATAAAAGAATAAATTTATTAATTTAACTTAAATTATGATAGTGATTATTTAAATTACATTCTTCTCATTTTTTATTTTTGGGTCCATAAATCTTTTACATGTTATCAAAGTTTGAGAATATATTTATTGTTGAACTCGTTTAATTTGTGGACTATATGATTAGTTCATAAATATAAATTTATGTTGGTCTTTGAGCTAGTCCGGTTCATATAATATTGTTAAGTGCAAATTGCACTTGAAGAAGAGTGTTAAAGAATGTGTAGATTATTTCACATTTGTTAGATAAGACAATATAAACGAGTTTATAACGTTGAATTTGAGTCATTTTTTTTTGTACTAAATGAGTTTTCGTTGTTATAACAAATATAAGGGAATGACTACCCTATTATATAATATTGTCTATTAGTCCGACCATGAGCGAAAGAAATATATACAATTACGAACAAATATTTTCTTAATATGGTAACATCTCTCTTTATATATCAAACTTAATTAGTTTTTAATATATAATGGAATAAGCCAATTTTATGTCTGGATACATTACATAATTTATGTGTTATATATTAATTAATTTTAAAATATAAAGGGAATGTATAGTAAGAAAATAAGTGTTTTCCTTGATAACTGAATTGCATCCTGTCAACTTTATGCCTCACTTTTTTAGAATGGCAAATTTTGGACCACAATATTAATAATCCTTGAAAAGAAAGAAGGATATATGGCTCTTCTTTGGGACTGCCTACCTAAAAAATCACATATATGCAACCACTTTAGGTATAAAATTCAAAGAGTTCAAGGTAGCTATCTATGCCTCTCTTTCTTCCCCTTTTTCTCTTTATATGAATCTGTTTTAGAGTCATATTATCTATTTTAGATATGAATTTAATTATATTTTTCAGAGGGTCTTTTTCCTATGAGTGAGTAATTTATTTATTATGAAAATGGTGTTGCTTATTTTCTAGGTGACTTGAATCAGATATATTAACAGTTGTTCGAGTCGTTGGTGGAAGATTCTGATATTAATTAAAAGGGTGGCGGTGCCATCTGTGAATGTGGGGATCAGGGCGGCGGCGATAGAGCAAGACGGCTGCTGCTCCTGCCGTAAAATGCATGCCGATGAAGATTCTAACCAGCTTGTCTTTGGCCTTTAGTTTATATATGTTCATGTTATGGAGTTTTCCTTTAGTTGGTTTTGTAATGGCTCTCCTATTCTTATCAGGCTCTCATTTTGAAGAAAAGGGCAAAATAAATAATAATTTATGATATGTACTTATTCAAGAAATTACCTTTTTGTTCTTTGGACTGGCTTATTAAAGAAATACAATTGACTCAATTTTGTTATTTAGTAATTAGTAAATCTTTAAAAAAAATTCATAAAATATTTAGAAGCTCCATCAGATTATGACTTTTTTATTTGAGACAACTGTAGAAAAGATAGAGCTGTTAATAAAAGCAGATTTTGATATATTTAACTTTTATTTATATGTTTTTTGGATAATTATATTTTGGTGTCTAAATTTGCTAAAAAATGACAATCTACTGGTTAAATTTTTAAAATTAATAATTAAGTATGGCAACTTGTAAGAAAAATAACAAAATAGTATTTTTTAGCGATGTTGATATTTTTAATGTTAAATGAGATAAAAAAATAAGAGACATGTAGTAAAGATGTGTTGTAAAATGAATAAAATAATAAATGTATCTATCATATACAAATATATTTTTATCAAATTACTAGAGTTTTATGGCGCAATAAATATTAAGATTCATAAGTAAGAAATAAATTTAGGACTAGTAAATTAAAGATTAATAGATGTTAAAAAAAGAAAGTTACATAAGATAAAATTTAACAAGATTGTCACTTGCTAAAAACACTAATGTAACCACTTTAGTTCTTTATGTGTTCAACAATTTTTACTCTCTCATCTATATCCGCAAAAATTCAAAAAAAATCTGAAAGTCACTTGCTAAAAACACCATTTTGTTATTCTTTTTACAAATTGTCACATTCAATTATTAATTTTAAAAATTTAATCGTTCGACTGTTATTTTCTGACAAATTCAGGCATTAAAAGTATAAGTATTCCTATGTTTTTTTTTTTTTCTAAAACAGTTTTATTCATATATTAGTTGAATCCAAAATTTAGACTTGAGAATGATTAAATGAGTGTATATTCATGAGCCTAATTAAACGTAACCAGACTAGAATTTTTTCAGAAAGATAAAATAAAAGTAAATATTTTATAAAATTATATAAAATACATTATTATATATTCTTTATCATTCTTAAGTTTTAGAGAGAAGAGTGGTAAATATTAGTAGATTTCACTCTATTCTTTTGAAATTCAAATATATAAATTACATGTATTTTAATAGACAACCAAAATCTATTGCTCATCAGCTTAAACGAGTTTGATAAATCTTTAAAATAATTATATTTTTATTATTTTTACACAGTAAAAAAAATTACACCATGTTTTTTTATTAAAAAAATAAAAAATAATAAGTATTTTTATTATTTTTCCAATAATAAGTGCAGCGAGAAAAGTTTACATAAGTTCATGGGCTATTATATTCTACACAAGTGGGCTCTGTTAAGTCTTAGGCGTGTCTTAATATTAGCCTTCAACCTTTTGGATACACAATCAAATTAAAATTTATTTTCTTTTATTGCAAAAGAGTACAAGAAAATTCAAATTTAATATCTTAAATAATTAATTAAATTAAAATATGCATATATTATCATGTTAATTTAAATATTTATCTTCGTACTAAATATGTGGATGAATTAAAATCTAAAAGTTTGTGCTACGTGTATTACTATTTATTTATTTATTGGCATCGAAAATTATGTGATATAAATTTTTGGTCTACATAAAAAACATGTTAAATAAAAATATATATAACTAAATTTTTTCTTAAATGTAATATAAAATAAAAATAACTTTTTTAATTTGGTTCTCAAATAGATATATAAATTAAAATGAAGTATAATAGTAAAGAAAATCGTTTTTTAATAAGAAAATTCTAGAAAATGTTGCTATATGTGTCTCAATAAATAGTGTAAAATAAAAAAAAAATTGCAAAATTATAAATTACTGCACCCATATTAAAATTAATTTTGAAAAATGATTTAAAATGCAAGCACCAGGAGATATGGCAAACAATAGTGTAATTTTCCAGTGAATATTATGAAGCTGAAATACAAAAACAATTTAAGGAAATATAGAAAACAATGTAAAATTAATAAAACAATCTACAACAAAGATGAATATTTCCAAATAATCATAAAGGCATAAATTGTTTACAAGTTTCAAACACTTTATAATTATTCTATATCCAAGCAATCAGGTAGCTAAATATAAACCTATAGATTCCTTCTACTTCCAGTAAGGAAAAGTAGGAATGCTTTGTTCATTTCTAAAGAAATTACCAGGATCAACTTTGGTCTTGACCTGGACCAACCTGTCAAAGTTTTCTTTAAAATATTGGATTCCGTAAGTTCTCCCTTCTAAGTAGCTTTTCTTCTTACCATCATTATGGTTAATACCCAGATCAAGATCTCTGTAATTCAGGAAGGCTTCCCTTGGATCCTTTGACACATAAGGAGTCATGAAGTCATATAGTTGCCTTGTTAAATCTATGTAGTGATTTGCTGCTTCAGTTCCTTCCACATTCCAGTTTGTTGCATACTGAATCTTCCATAAATTACCAGTTCTGTGTGGAAATGGAAGTGCTGTAGATGGAATTTCACCCATTTTGCCCCCATAAGGATTGAATGCTAACGATGGCACTTGAAGCTCCACCATTTTCTGCCAAAGCTTCTCCAACCCGTCTCTTGGAATTGGTTTCTTCACATAATCTGATTTCCTCTTCAAGTAGGTAATTGATGGTGGAGTTCGTCTAAGCAAAGCAGTAGTTGGAGTTCCCATTGCGAAGTCTGTCCAGAACAGGACCGACTCAAGCCAACTCATTTCCAAACAATCAGATTGAACCAAACCCATTTCAGGAAAACTTTCCTTCATGGTTGCAAGAAGTCGTGCAGAGTCTCCAAGAAACATACATCTGAACGTGGCCCTGACTGTTTTTCCATTGCCCTGAGTTGCATTAACGACTTCTAAAGTAAGCCTGATGAAGATATCATCGTCCAGATTATAGGCAACATGTTGCCATTTATCGACAATGTCAGTTGCATTCTGTTCCAGAGTTCTTTGTACTCGAAACACAGTTACCACTTCTGGAACGCGGACAATGTTTATTTTGTATGATATTACTACTCCGAAGCTAGCTCCTCCGCCGCCTCTGATAGCCCAGAAAAGATCTTCTCCCATGGATTTTCTATCAAGAAGCCTGCCATTGACATCAACGAGTTGGGCATCGATTATGTTATCGGCAGAAAGTCCGTACTTTCTCATCATGTTACCGTAACCACCCCCACTCAAATGACCTCCAACACCAACTGTAGGGCAAATACCAGCTGGAAAGCCATGAACCTTACTTTTCTCAGCAATTCTGTAGTAAACTTCACCAAGGATTGCTCCAGCCTGAACCCAAGCAGTCTCGCTTTCTACATCAACATCTACAGCTCGAAGATTGAACATGTCGAGGACGAAGAAAGGGACATCGGAGACATACGAAACGCCCTCGTAGTCATGGCCTCCGCTTCGGATCTTCATTTGCAGACCATGTTTCCTGGCGCAAACGACGGATGCTTGAACATGAGATTCATGCAATGCAGTAACGATAAGGAGTGGTTTCGGGGTTGAGGACATGTTAAATCGAAGGTTTCGAATATAAGATTGCAAGACAGATGAGTATGAAGCATTGTCTGGAGCAAAAATTGCAGAAGTAATTGGATGTGAAGGCTGAGAAAGGTTCAACAGACATTGAAAGAAATTATCTTCATAACCTGAAGAAGATGCTGAAGTTGGCATCCATGGAAGGGAGAGCAGAAGAACAGGAAGTAACAATGAAACGTTTAGTAGTGATCTTAATGCTGTCATTTTTCTTTTCTTTTTTGTGTGTTTGATATTGGTAATCTTGCAGGAGGTCATGGAGATTTATAGTGATAGATTGTTAGACTTATAATTAATGGGGATTGAAGAATTATAGTAGAAAAGAATAAGATAATGAGGATAATGCAGGTCATCTACCAATAATTTTTGACCAGAAAAATTCAAAGTACAAATAAGAACGTAGCACAATTGGCCATTGACATTTCAATTATTATGATAGCTCCATTTGATTTTCTATCTGGAACTAATATTCAATTGTCATGCATACGTTGGCCTGTATCTTCGTTTTTCTTTCTTTTTCTGATGAAATACGTTGGCCATTTTTAAGTGTACTGTTTTCCTCTAGCAATGATTTACATGGGTTAACTAGAAAGATGGCAGGAAAAACTATGATGTGGATCAGATTTTTTATGCAGTATTTTATATGGAAATGATAATTAAATAAATAAAATCTTATTCTGCATAAAGGTAGATAATCAATGGTACTTAACTTTTTTTATTATCATTCACAACTCAGTGATTGAATTTTTATTTTATTTTTCTGGATATATTAATGAATTATTATTTTATGTCAAGCGTTGCCATAAAAGATCTTATTTACAATACAATTTTTCGATAACTAGTGCTTTATCTTTAAAATTATTTTTAAAAAAAATATATAAATTTATAGCTACTATTAAAAGATCCAAAACTTAAAACCTTACTCGTTAACGAACTTTTTTGTTATACATATATGATAAAAAAGTCAAATAAATAAAATGCGCACATTTTATCGTTTTAAAAATTACTTTTTCTCTAATTTCTTTTAATTATAAATGTACATTTGTGATTTTATAAAAAGGAATCCATATTAATCCTAGTAGCATGAAGCAAATTCAGTCATAATGTGAACTGAGGTAACCCTAGAATATCAAACTGAATTAGTTTTGAAGATACCTGCGGCTGTTATTGGTGGGTAGCGTTAGATTCAGGTGCAGAAGCACAGGCCGCCCGCAATTCGTGTCTGCAAAAGCTAAAAGGATACAAATTTGACCAAATGAGGATTGTCAACAAATTAATGGAGTGTAAGGGTTAACCTTTACACTTCTGGAAGCAGCAAATTCTGGGTGTTTTGACTATTAATTGGCTTCTATTAAAAAGTCAACTGTCTGATCATGTTATTTCTTTTTTATTAGTGGAATCTGATCATGTTATTTGATATTTAAGAATTTTCATAATCTTTTTTCTGGAGTACTGTGATCAAGATTGTCAAGTGTATTAACTAATTAATTAATTAATTAAATGGATTAGGATATAGTAATACGTATTACATGTCAATTATAAGCATCATTTAATCATACGTATATCAGTTTCATCTAATTGTATATAGTATTTAATATGTTTTACGAGAAAAAATACATCATTATATAAAATATTCTAATGTCATTCTATACTTTACGATCTATTTATTAGACAGATTTATTTATTATATAGATAACATATAAACACTTAATTACGATGTAACACATTCGAAAACAGTGAATAATGTTAAAAAGAAGTTGACATATCGTTCAAATAATATCTTTTTAAATTCTCATAACTTTTATGATATATTTTTTGATTCTTTTAAAATATCTTTTTAATATTTCATAAAATATTTTATGTATAAACACTTGACCTATGTATAATAATCCTTATAAATATTTTTTGATATTTTTTAAAATATCTTTTTTAACTAATTTATTAATAATTTAAATAATCTTATAAAAAATGTAAAATACTACACCATCAATGTAGTGGCTTTCATCAATATCATAGATTCTCAAACATCAATTCTTAACATATAATATTTAGAATATATCATAAAACTAATGTATTTATTTATATATACAAGAAGTTTTATTATGTGTCCTACATTCTCATTTATTAAAATTAAAAAATCTATAATAAAATATTAATAATTTTTTATTATACAGGATAAGAGTTTTAATTATAAATATACATTGTACATCTAAAGAAAATATAGTTTTCAAAATTGTCAAAATGGTTAAAAGATACTTTATAGAAAAAATTTAGAGTTAGTTATTTTATCTCAAGTTTATTTTAATATTTCAAATCATATTACAATAATAGGTTCTTTCATTTTTAATAATTAATCATAAATATTACTGATATATAATTTTATATTTATTTTTATAATTAATGTATTGACTAATAGGTTATTTCTTGTGACTAAATAATAATAATCCTAAAAAATAATATTTTAATAATATTTTTAATTCTATATTAATTAGAAGATTAGTTATATAATGACTTCTGATCTTAAAGAATAGTATATATATATATATATATATTATTAATTTCGTATATAATTAATAAATCAATTAAGAATATTTAAAATAGTTTTTATATTTATCTTATTAATAAGATCTTAAAATATGTATTATATATATATATAAAAGTGAATTATATAAGTTGATTTAATATTAAGTTTAAAAGAATAGAACACAATTTATTGCCAGAATCCGATTTGAAATTGAAATTAAATTTAAATGACATTGTGTTTAATCTTTAAGAATGCATGTGCTGCACAGTTCCATTAGCCAATAAGAATGTATCAAAATTGGGATATATTTTTCCTTTTCTTATTTTATTTTGAGAACAGTCCTGATTTTTTAACTTTGGTCTTTCTTGGTGGGCATATATATATTTTTTCCCATAGAAACATATGAAATTCCATTAACGTATTGGAATATCTCAAACTTGTACTCACGACTATACACCCCAGAAGAGAAAACAAATAAATTCGCAACTCATCTGACAGTCTGTTTGGGAAGAGGGAAAGCCTGGAAAATGAAATGCAAGAGAAAGAAAGGAAAATGAGGATACAGAGCCAGCAGAAGAAAAGGGCTGCGAAGGAGAAAAGTTGCCACAAAAAACACATATAAAACTTTCAGAAAATTTATAATATATTTTAATTTCTGTTGTTTCTAAGATATATTTCTATTTATATATTATACTGATAGATAATTAAAATATATTCATTAATTTAAGTGATGGAGTATGCATCAGTCATTCAATACGAAAGCATAAAATATTGATATAAGATTTAGATAAAAATTTTCTAGAAACTAAATTAATAGTTTATCACTACTTGCATAAACTTATTTTTCACTCGATTATTCTAATACTTAATAAAAGATTAAAGTGGAGGAAAATACTGCTCTTTATCCGGTTAGAAAAGATATATAAGAAAACAAATGTTTTGTAATTTATATTAATATATAATTCACATGCTATTTATAATTAACGTGTCATTATTAACATGTCATTAATGATATTCAATTGCATTTTTAATACAAATAGAAAAAAGAAAATTTAAATTTAAAATCTTGACTGTCGGATTAAGAATGCGAATACGGATGCGAATACTACGTCAAATTACTAATTGTTGATTTTTTAAAGTAATATTTCAACCATCATGTATATATATACACACACGCATTCAATCATGATTTGTATAAAAACTGATTATAGCGGTTGAAACTGAGATACCTAAAATGCTTATCCTAAATCCCTGACACCAAATAATATTTGAACTTCTTTACTTTGGCATAGCAATCTTTTCAAGATTTGGCATCCAACAATGATTGTTCATTACTGAAATATATTTTTTATTGGTTTGCAAAACGTAAGGCATTCAAATGCTTAGAATTCTTGACCAACGATTATATATGTTGTTTACTCAGTTAACGTGCTATTTTGGTGAATAATTTGCATGTTTTATAAGTTAACCACATATCAGAGTTCTTATGTGAAGAATTTTATATATCTTCGCATGCTACAATATTATAATAATATATTATATTTTTTGTATGATGACTCGGATGATAATGACTAAAACATTACTAGTATCTATCCGTGGTGTCTGAGTTAAAACTAGTCAATCCAAAAATTGCCTGCTGCTATCTTATAATGAGCTTTCATGTTATATATATATATATATATATATATATTATTTTATAAATAAATGTCATGTACATAAGTAAGTTCTTTTTATTATCGTTTGATGAAATTTAATAGTGAGTAAAATCGAATCGAAATTAAAAATATAAATTAAATCGATTATAATTTGGAATCAAATTCACTTAATTATTTCTCACATTTAGTTAAGTTCTATTTAAGAATTTTAAAATTTTATTATTTTATTTCGATTTGATTTTGAGTAAGAAATCTTTTATCGGAATCGACTAAAATCAAAATTTTGTATTTTATAATGAAATATCTTTAATATGTTATGAGATTTACTATTTTAAAGAAAATCTTACATAATTAAAAATATTTATAAATAAAATAAAATATGAGTCAATTGAAATGAATATTTTAAATTAATATAAAAATTACAAGAATTCAACTTTGAAAAATTAAAAATCATAAATTGAAGAACCAATTAAATTAGTTTGCTTTGATTTGATTTAGATATTAATTTCAGTTCAGTTTGATTTGGATTGGTCACCCCTAGGTTACTTGGAAAAAGTGAGTGGCACATTAAGAAATGAAATAAAGGGAGGTATCACTATCACAGCCTTTTCTTGAGGTATTACTATGAGTTTTATTTTATCTTTACCATAAAATTCTTTTGGATCACCGAGATGGTTATAAAACAAACCTTTACTTTACAACTTAAAATCTTTAATATTAAAGACTTTTCTAGATAATGCATGACACCTAAATCCAACAAATAATTACAAAGTCCACAAATAATATATATATAGGACTAATTATTTAATTCTTTTTTTGATTTTGGATGTTTTTAACAATTTTAACTAGTACTATCAATGTTATCATAGAAAGCACTAAATTTTGATTTTCTTTCTAAAATACTATCCGACCACCAAAAATGGTGGTTTTGGCTGATTGTATAATTTTTTTAATTAAAAGAAAAGAAAAATAAAAAAATAAGTCAGCAATAAATGCTGACTCATCTACTATGAGCAATTGAAAGATGTAAACTAAGTTAATATCTCATAATGGCTAATCCCATAATGCTAGCTCTAGTAGCATTAACAATGACAGCCAAAACAATAAAAGCAATGGAGATTAAAGCATCAAAAATCAAACCAAGGGCATAAGCACCAGCTTCATCAGCCTCTCCAAGTATAGTCAATGTGAACAGAAGATAATTCAAAAGGAGAGGAACCTAATATACCGCCCAAAGGAATAGTAAATAACTCTAACCTCCAGATAGAGCACAACGATAACCAAAGCAATAACTGGTAATGTTGAGAACAATATGTAACTCAATACTAAACAACTGGATTTGAAATGGGAAAAGTATTCCTATTTTATTCAACAGCCTTGGCTTATATAGCCATACATTCAACAAAAATTCCTAAGAAGCAGCGAACGTGTTTAATTGAAAAACAAACTCTAAACTAATCCTTGAACAAAAGGGTTATTAAATAGAATTGAAAGACCAAGTAATGGCATGCATGACTTGGTAAACTCTTAAGTCCTAAGCTTAAGGAATTAGCTATTTCATTCTCTCCCTTAAACTACACTTACTTTCGTAAGTTAGTTTATCTACTGCTGGACATACACCAAGTATTGCTCGAAGCTTCTGAAATGAGTCCTTCTTCAAAGGTTTTGTAAGAATGTCAGCCAATTAATCCTGTGTATCACAATGCTCTATCTTTATAACTCCATCATTGACGAGATCTCGCAAGAAGTGTTATCGTACATCAATGTGCTTGCTTCTCTTGTGAAAAACTTGATTCTTGGATAACTTGATGGCTAAAGTGTTATCACACAAAATGGTTTTTGTGTTATCTTCCAATATATATCCCAGTTCTTGTAGAACTCTTCTCATCCAGATTACTTGACATGCACACGTAGTAGCAGCAATATACTCTGCCTCTGTGGTTGAAAGGGTGACCATTGCTTGCTTCTTTAATGACCATGCTACTACTCCTTCACTCATCATGAATGTATAACTTGAAGTGCTTCTTCTTCTATCAACATCTCCTGCGTAATCACTATATGTGAACACTTTTAGTTCAGCTACTCCTCCTCGTTTATACCAAATACCATAGTCTAATGTTCCCTTTAAGTATCTAAACACTCTTTTGGCTGCCTGAAAATGCAGTTTGGTAGGCCTAGACATGTAGCGACTCATCAAACTTATAACAAATTGTAATTTAGGTCGTGTGGTGGTGATGTACGTAAGACTTCCAATAATCTGCTTATAAAGTGTTTCATCCCCCTTTTCCCCATCTTCATCTTTATCCATCTTGCTACTTGGAACAATTGGATTACACACTGCATTGCAATCTTCCATACCAAACCGTCTCAAAACTTCTGTTGCATACTTGCATTGTGAGATATGAATACCATACAAAGTTTGCATCACTTCTATCTCGAGAAAGAATCTCATATTTCCAAGATCAGACATGTCGAATTCTCTTTGCATAGAACTTTTGAACTCTTGCATCATTAAAGCATCATTACTAGTATAGATTATATCATCTACATAAACACTAATAATGAGTACTTTACCTTCTTTGCTCCTTTTTATGAACAAGGTTTGTTCATGTTGACTCTTTTGAAAGCCTTCATGGATAAAGTATGTCTCGATACGACTGAACCATGTCTGTGGTGCTTGTTTTAGACCGTATAATGCTTTGTACAGCTTGTAGACCTTTTGCTCACTTCCCTTAAACACATATCCCTTTGGTTGCTGCACATACACATCATCTTGTAATTCTCCATGTAAAAATGCAAATTTGACACCGAGTTGATAAATTTCCCAACCATTTTGAGCAGCCATGGCAATTATGATCCTCACCGTATCCATTCTTGCGACTGGTGCATATACCTCTGTATAGTCCACCCCATGCTTTTGAGAGTATCCTTTTGCCACTAATCGTGCCTTGAGCTTGTCTACTTCTCCGAGTTCATTGAATTTGTTCTTGTAGATCCATTTGACTCCAATGCATTTAGCTCCTTTTGGCAGGCTGGTTAACTCCCATGTTTGGTTTCTTTTGATTGCATCCATGGCTAATCTCCATTGTTTATTCATCATTGCTTCCTCGAATGTTGATGGATCATTTATTTCAATTTCTGCTATGTTCAGCTCAGCCTCTTCTTCTGAGTGTTCATTATTAGTGATATAGTCACTAAGGTAAATTGGAGGTCTTCTAATTCTGCCTTCCCTTGCTCCTGTATTGTTAGTTACATCTCCTGTATTGTTAGTTACATTTACAGGCTCTTCAATTCCTTCCTTTTCTAATCTATTCTCATTTGTGGTACCTATATCGTACTCGCTCAGATCATCTCCCTCATCTTCATCATCACTACATACAAGATCAGCCCCTATTTGTTTTTCATAATTCTCTCCCCATTCCCACTGTTTATTTTCTTTAAACTCAACATCCTTACTAACAATGACTCTTTTTGTTTTGGGATCAAACAACCTATACCCTTTAGACTCCTCACTCAAACCCAACAGTATACAAATAAAACTTTATGTGTACATGAGCAAGGCATCCCCAAACTCGAAAATCCCGAAGGCTTTACTTCGTTCCATGCTTCTTGAGGTGTCATGTCTCTAACTGCCAAGGTAGGGCATCTGTTGAGGACATGAAATGTCCAATTTACAGCTTCTGGCCAAAAGGTTTTGGAGCCTTCTTTGCTATGAGCATCGATCTCACCATGTTCATCACTGTCCGATTCTTGCGTTCAGCTACGCTGTTTTGTTGTGGTGTGAAAGCAATGGTGAGTTGCCTCTGAATACCATGCTCCTTACAGAAATTATTAAACTCATGTGAGGTGAATTCACCACCTCTATCAGTCCTGAAGCTCTTAATCTGCTTTCCTGCCTCATTTTCAACAAAACATTTGAAAATCTTGAAGTAGCTTAGTGCCTCAGATCTTTCAACAAGTATACCGATGTTTTACGGCTAAAATCATCAATAAAGCATAAAGTATATTTCTTACTGCTGTTGGAGATTGGGCTGATCGGTCCACAGATGTCTGAATGAATCAACCCTAAAACCTCATTTGCTCTCCATGTGCTCTGTTTCGGGATTGCCTTTCTTTGTTGCTTCCCTGCAAAGCAATCGATACAGGCCTTATTTGGGTCCTCAAGTTGCGGCAAACCTATCACCATCTTCTTCTCTTGAAGTGTTTTCAAGCCTCTGTAGCTTAAGTCCCCATATCTCTCATGCTATAATTGAGACAGATTTACACAGCTTAATTGCAAGCAATTATCAGTTCATGAATTTGGTCTAGATTTGGTTAAGAGTACAAACATTCTATTGACACTCATCTTACTTTCTATCAATAGTCCTTTCTCATGATGATAAATTTTGCACATACCTCCTTGAATCAGAATAGCCAACCCTTTCTCTTAAAGTTGTCCTATACTTAAGAGGTTGTTCTTAAGTTCAGGGACGTAGTAAACCTCAGTGACTACCGACACCACTCCGTTCAAGGGTAGCTTGACACATCCTTTTCCGGCTACTTCCATTCTAGTATTGTTTCCAAGCTTAACTGAATGCTTGAATTTTTCATTTAAGTTTGTAAACATACTTTTATCTCCGCTCATATGATTGGAACAGCCGGAATCTAGGAACAGACATCATTTCTTTTTGCCTCTAATTCCTCAATATAGGCCATTAACAGTAGTTCCTCCTCCTCCTCTAGCTCCGCATAGTAGGCTTGTTTATTCCACTTTGGACATTCATATTGGTAGTGTCCAATGTTGTGACACTTGAAGCACTCCACAGTTGCTTTGTTGAATGTTTGCCTGCTTCTTCCACCTCCTCGGCCTCTTAGACTTGCCCTTCCTCTGCCCCTAACTGCTGTCCTATCTTCATTGCTTACTTTTAGTGCTTGATCCTCTCCTTGATCATGTCGCTTGAATTTTTGTTCATGAACTACAAGAGAACTCTGTAATTCATCTATTGAGATGTCCTCAATATCTTTAGGTTCTTCTATAGACACCACAATATACGTTAACTTCTCTGTGAGTGTCCTTAGAGCCTTATCTACCACTTTTGAGTCTGGCATTTGCTCCCCATTGCTTCTCATTTGGTTGGTTATTGCCATAACTCTTACAATGTATTCAATAATACTTTCACTAGACTTCATCTCCAGCACCTCAAAATCTCTCCTCAATCTTTGAAGGAGTGACTTCTTCACACGAGCATTTCCTTCAAACTTGCTCTTCATGGAATCCCACACTATTTTGGCTGTACGTCTGTCGAGAATCTACTCAAAGGTTACTCTATCAATAGCTTGATAAAGGTAATGCTTTACCTTGTGATCCATAACTCTGGCAGTTTCAAGGTGCTCCCTCTGTGCTTCAGTTAGCAACGTTCCAGCAGATGGCTCTTCGAAATCATTCTCCACTATGCTCCATAGTCCTTTGGCTCTCAGCATGTTCTCCATCAACTCGCTTCAGTGGTTGTAATGACCATCGAAGTGAGGGAGCTTCATCTTCTCTTCAACCATTTCTTTAAAAACTGCAACTTTTTTTTTATTCAGCCCCTAGTAATGGCTCTGATACCAATTGATAATGTTAAGAACAATATGTAACTCAATACTAAACAACTGGATTTGAAATGGGAAAAGTATTCCTATTTTATTCAACAGCCTTGGCTTATGTAGCCATACATTCAATAGAAATTCCTAAGAAGCAGCGAACATGTTTAATTAAAAAACAAACTCTAAACTAATCCCTGAACAAAATGGTTATTAAATAGAATTGAAAGACCAAGTAACGACATGCATGACTTGGTAAACTCTTAAGTCTTAAGCTTAAGGAATTAGCTATTTCAATAACACCATTGAAGTTATCATCATGAACTTCTCCTCTGTAATATTTAGCTTCCTGTTTAGATTTAAAGGAAGAAACTCTAAGAATCGCAAATAGCCAATAAAAGATGCAATTGAAGATCATGAGATAATAACAGGCGTTATTCATTTCAATTGTAGAGATTCAAGCCCATGTGAAAAGGGAGGAAGCGACGAAAGGTGGCAAGTGAACAAGAGATGCTCGAGAGCGAGCACAATGGTAGGGTTTTCAAGCTAAATCCACTTGAATTGGAGAAAATTCCATACATTGATTAAAAATTAGCATAGGCATAATTGCAAGAGACCAAGAGAAACAGAATATAAATTGTTGATAAGGGATGAGCTAAAAAAAAACAATCTGTGTAATGATTAGAGAGAACCAAACACTGAAGATTGCACCTGACTTAAAGTTGAAAGAATTGAGGATGTAAGAAATCATCACACCATGAGTCAGAATAGCAACAACGAAAGCATTGTAGAGGTCAAGGAGGAAGGCATCACTGAGGTCAAAGAGGAAAGTAACATAAGGGACAAGAGCAAGAGCCAGAGCAGTTATAGTGTTGTGAGCAAAAAAAGAAGGCAAAAAGCAAGATCTAGAAGGAAAGAAATGGAAGTTGGAATAAAGGGCAGTGGTAGGGCTAAGGTTAAGGTCAGGAGAGTAAGAGGAGTAGCTATTGTTGAAGGATGAGAAAAGAGCACTAAAGGAGTAAGACCAACTGAGTCAGCATCTATTGTTGACTCATCTCTTTTTGTATTTTTTTTTCAATTAAAAAATGATATAGTCAGCAAAAACTACCATTTTTAGTAGTCGGGTAGTATTTTAGAAAAAAAAAATCAAAATTTAATGCTTTCTATAATAATATTAATAGTACTGATTAAAATTATTAAAACGTCCAAAATTAAAAAACTTCATGTAATTAGGCCATATAAATATAAATAAATCTATTTTATGAGAAATTAAATTTGTATTAAAAGGACAGAGAGTGTAGCCATAGATCCAAGAAAAATTGTTTATACAAAGGAGAGTCACAAAAATTGTTTTTACGAAGTGAATAACATTTTTACAATCAAAATAAAAACTCACAAGAATTTCCTTTGAAGATAAAAACTTTTGTTGGTTTAAAAAAAAATAAAATATTTTTTTTATAAAAATACAGTTTTAACAATTCTAGTCCATTTCACATGCACTTCCACTTCTATTTTAATCAGAAGACTTCAAATCACAAATATATGTATCTATAAATCAAAATAATTTCTTATAATAAATTTTGAAAAAGGTGAGTTTTTTTAAAATAAAATTCAATAAATTTTAAAAAAGTCAAGATGATAATATTTTTTATTTTATATAATAAAAAGAACTAAAATGAGAAAGATAAAAAAAAGAAGTTGGAATCCAAAGAAAAAGAATAACAGTTCAAGAAAAGAAATTAAAGACAACTAGTAGTTTACCCATATGTTGCACGGTTGTGGTTATTATTTTAATTATAAAATCAAGTTGATAGATATAATTTAATAAAATTATCAATATTTAATATTAATTATAAAATTTTTGAAAAGTAGCAAGCTAACTATTTTTAAATGTTCTTAATATTTTCAAAGTTTTAAATTTTATTAATGCAAGAATATAAAATTATTTTAAAAATTATCTATTAATTAATTTTAATATTATATAAATTAATAATTGATATTATGATTTTCTAGAAATTTATTATATAATTAAAAAATAATTTATTATTGAGTATAATATTAAAAATATAATTTAAGATGTTATTTTCTAGAATTAGAATTATTATCTAATTATAAAACTAATTTATTAGTTAATATAAAATTAAAATATACTTAATATGTTATTTCTTAGGATAGAATCAGTATCATTATTTGATTATGAAACTATTTATTATTGAATATAATATTAAAATATAATTAATATATTTTTTTTAGTATTAGAGTTAGTATTTAATTATGAATATAATTTATGAATCAGTAAATTAATAAAAAACTAAAAATTACACCTAAGCTTGAATTTCATATGTCATAAGTAAGTAAACATGTCAAAATAAAAATTTTATGTGTCAGAAATTAAGCATATGTATCAAAAAATTATAAATCTTAGAAATTAATATTATATATATATATATATATATATATATATATATATATTTCTCTAAAAATCAACGAAATAGAAAAATATATCAACAAAATCATTCAAAGTAACTACTTCTACATTACAAAAAGCACTTAAATTTAATTTCTTTTTCTTCATGTTTATATAATGTATTTTTTTGGATTAATTTTTTTCTTCATACAAAAGAATAAATGCAAATCAACTTGTCAATATCATTTATATTTCTTTTTTCAACTTTATTATGTATATGTATTATTGAAGAAAAAGAAAATAGATTATTTAAAGTTGCTTTTATGGAAATATATATATTGAATATAGTTAAATTCTTATTATTTGTTGTAATAATATAAATTTTTATTTTATTTGATATTATTTTTAAAAGATAGTTTATCAATTTAATATTTTGGAACATATGAAATGTTTCAAGGTATTGTTTAGACGTGCTAATTTATTTTTTATTAATTATATTTGAGTTATTTTGTTCCTCTTAAATTATTTTATTTTAATATTGCATCTTATTTTTATTTCTATTTTAATTTACGTAGCTATCGTATTATAGAAAAAAAAAGCCTCAATGCTTGTACAAATACTAAATTTTTTTTACGAATCTCAATATACTAAATCAGACAATAACAAATTATGCAAAAATTTCATTAGATGACTCAGTAGAAGCAATAAATTTTAAATGAAGTATCAACTGTTTGAAATTACTAATTCAACATGGCCAGACAATATTCATATACTAATAAAAATAAAATATTAAGATTTTAAGGACATCTTAGTAAATTAGTATTATCAGTGAGGATTTCGAAGATTAAAAGAAATTTAACTAATCAGTCCTCGTTACTAATTATTTTTTCTTACTTTCTCAAATTAATCGTATGCTGTGTAAATTCTATTGATTAAAGATAATTTTGTAATTTTAAATTTAATTTAACCTTATTTATATATGAAAATATGTCTTTCGACTTAAATTTGTATCAATTATTATATTTTTTATTATTAATGAGGCTAGACTAGTGTTAATTAGTTTTGATTATAATTAATTCTTTAAAACAAAATATTAAAAACCAGATTTCATTATAGCATTAATTTTCATTTATGGAACTAACAGGATTTTTCCATTACAGAAAAATCCCTCTCCTCGCACATATATCAGGCATAAATGTTAAAGAAAAAACGTAAAATTGTAGAAGAGAAAAATACGTAAAAATATCATGATTATAAAAAATAATATAATCCGTGTAAATTCCTAAAAAGAAAAATCCTCTATTGGCAATATCAGAAGTTACAAAATGAATTTTTATTTTTACACAATGAATATATTTAACATGCACGTTAATCTTTTTTTCTTTTTTTTTACAGTATAACTTTATTTGATTATGCATGGAATAACCCAATTCCACACAAAAACATACCAACTTAAGAGACCCTAAATGCATGGATGACCCAGTGTAGAGAATACAAACATCCTTATTATCAATTCTTTTAGCTAATCAAATTATCCATCTAATATCTAATTTTACCAAGAAGAGAGAGGCTGGATGCTCTGTTCGTTCCTGAAAAAGTTGGCAGGATCAACTGTAGTCTTGACATGCACCAGCCTGTCGAAGTTAATCTTGAAATACTTTATTCCCCAAATGCTTGCTTGCTTGTAACTTGTGTTGCCCAAGTTGTTTATCCCAATGTCAAGATCCCTGTAGTTGATATATGCTGCTCTTGGATTCTTTGAAACATAGGGAGCCAAGAAACTGTAGAGCCTTCTGATCCAGCTTATATGCTTTCTTGTTGCTACAATTCCTTCCTCGTCCCAATACGCCAGGTGCTGAATCTTGTACAGATTTCCTGCCCTGTGTGGAAATGGAATGCTGGATTCTGAAATCTCGCTCATTCTTCCTCCGTACGGGCTAAATATCAGTTGACCTGCACCGACATCCATTTCGGAGAGCCTCTCCCATATGCCTTCCAGTGCAGTTTCAGGCATTGGTTCTTTGACATAATCGGATTTTGCTTTGAAATTCCTCACGGATGGCTGAGTCCTGTTAAGCAAAATATCCAAGGGTGAATTTGAAAATCCAGCAAAGTAGAGGATGGACTCGATCCAGCTCATGTCGATGCAATCTTCTCTCACCAAACCCAGTTCAGGGAAGCTCTCTTGCATCAAAGGAAGAAGCCTGTCGACTCCACCGAGAAACAAGGAGTTAAATGCTGCTCGTACCGTTGTTTTTCCTTGTTGACTGGTTGAATTAACTCTCTCTATAATTACTCTAATGAATAGATCTTCATGAAGCTTTTCTGCTATATATTGCCACCCATTGACAAGTTGAGTTGCATTTTGTTTCAAGGTTTTTTCCACCGTAAATACAGTGACAGTAGCTGGAACTGGAACCAAGTTAATCTTCCATGAAATAACGATTCCAAAGGTATTTCCTCCACCTCCTCGAATTGCCCAGAAAAGATCCTCACCCATTGAAGCTCTGTCAAGAACTCTACCATTAACATCAATCAATACTGCATCAATTATATTATCCGCAGCAAGCCCATATTTTCGCAACAACATGCCATACCCTCCGCCGCTGAAGTGCCCACCAATACCGACGGTAGGACAAACACCTGCTGGAAAAGCTAGAGTTCTGCTTCTCTCGGCATACTATAATATAATTTGCCTATAGTTGCACCAGCTTGAACCCATGCAGTGTTCTTTGCCGCATCAACAGTGACGGATTGAAGATTGATCAGATCAATAATGAAAAATGGAAGAGCAGAAACATAAGAAAGCCCTTCGTAGTCATGGTCACCACTTCGAACTCTAATGTGCATGCCATATCTTTTAGAACATATTGTGGCAGCTTGAACGTGGGATATATTCAAAGGGGTAACAATAACTAGAGGTTTTGGAGTGGTACTTGTATTGAACCTTGGTTCTGTATGGAAAATTGCTCAACAGATGAATAGGAAGAGTTGATTGGGGGTGTATATGACTCTGGAGATGGAAGTGGAGTCTTGAGATTGAAGGTGAAGACATTCAAGAAAATCTTCATGGGTGTGAGCTGAAGTTGCCCATGAGAATGACAAATGAGAAAAAACAAGAATTGGAAGGATATAGCTTGGAAAATTCATGTCTGTCATTGGCTTACTTGCTTAGGGTTTGTTTTGTGCATGTTAATGTTCATGTGCAACCCCTATTTATACTAGGGCAGATTGAAAAAGGGGATTGCTTTTGCGATCAAGATGAAAAGAAAAATGTGAATGAGAATGACTCAGTTTGCCACAGTAAACACCAGGCATAGTTTTTCATTGACCTTTAGTTACTATTTTTTCATTCACGTAATGAATTTGTCTTACTATCTAAATTAGGTACTAAAATTGTGCAATTTGGTTTCTTTCTTTCTCAACTGTGGTTCAAAAGAGGGAGGCAGGACAAGCAAAAAGCGAACGGCTAATCATCAGTTTCAACTAAAAGGAGTAGGGCTGCTGCTAATTCATAACCAATCCGAACGTGTATGATCTTTTTCTCTCTTAATTAATTACTGATTACATGTAAATATTTTGTTAAATTAGAGTCCACGGATAAATGACATAGTTTCTGATCTTCTATTCTTACTCATAGGCCCGGTTTAAGGCTCTAAGAAATAGGGGCCCTAAAACATTTGGGGTATTTATATAATTATTGAATCAGGCCCGGCTCAATCTGGTTTGTGGCTCTAGGTAATTTCTTAATTTATAGTTTTGTTAATATAAATATATTTTAAAAATTATTATGTTTTTTATCTATTGAAATGTAAAATTATTAATTAAATTTTTATATTTAAATCTAGATACAATTAAATTATATTATTTTTTTGTAACATGGTTGAATATAAAAGAGTTATTAATTTTAATTTTAAAAAAAAAAGAAATTTCCATTAAAGATACCATAATGAAAATGATTAATAGTATTTATATAAGTTATCCGTATATTTAAAAAAATAATTCTTTTATAAAATCTAATATTTTAACTAGTATTTTTATTTTTTTATTTATAATTGTCTTTTATAATTTTTAATTTCAAAAATAAATTATAGAGAGTTTTTTTTTCTTTTTTGAGTTTTTCTGACTTTTATATGTGATTATTGAATATCCGTTGATTGTTTGTTTTTCCCTTTTTGTTTCCTGTCCTAACTTCCACCAAGTAAAATACAAAACCAAAAAAAAAAAAAAGAAATCTCACCTTCTTTAGCTCAAGATACACCGTACAAGAAATATGAAAGGAAATATCTTTTGGGAGGTTTCTTACATATTTCCTTCTCCTTTGTTGATAAATCAGAAATTTTATTATCTATCAAATAAGGAGAAAGAAAAAAGGTACTCATATTACTTTTACTTTTATTTTATATTTTTTTGTGGATTTATGGTGATATTGAATTTAAATATACACAAATATTTATTTATGAAGCAGTGAAAATTGGCCAATTTAGAAATTACGGTACTATTATGTCTTTGAGATTACAAACATTTGAACCATGTGTATTGGTAACTTATGATGTGAATTTAAGCCCCTAAAAGACCTAAACGTGTTATTTTTAAAATCTTGCTAGGTGGAAGTCTTAATTTTGTGATAATTTTAAAGTTATGCCTATAAAAGAATCAAATATTGATAAATTGAAGCCCTGGAGCCTCATTTTATCTTGAATTCGAGGATTTAGAGCTTCAAATAAGAAATAATTTTAAGAACCTGTTCACCTCAGAATTTACAACTTCAATATAAAATCATTGTTTTATGATTCCATATATTAAAGGTTTATCCCAATTAATAAGAACACATATAAATATATTTGCATGCATCATTTGATAAATTTACATGCATGTATTAATTATGCGAAATTGAAATAAAATGCCAATTGCCTTATTTTGCCATATTTGTATTTTATCCTTGATCTACTAATTTTACTTTTCATTTGTTTTCATATTTAAAGGCTATTAAATTTATAAGAAATAAGAATGAATATGTGTACCTTTTAACTTGGTTTATTTAGATGTAGATGTTGTCATAGACTCCGTATGAACTTCTAGTTCCTCTTTCTCCAGCCAACTTGTCACTGATGTAGCTGCTGCATATGTATCTTTTGCTCAAGTCCTCCAATTATATTTTATGGTTGTTTTTGTTATGACTTCACCCATGAGAGCTATTTTCACTCGGTACTAACTTTATTTTAGATGTGATATGGCTTTGACATACTATGTTTGGCTATTACTTTGACTTTATAATATAGCCATGCTTTACATGTATACAACCAATTCACTCAACACTTTGCACATTACTCATTCTATCTATGTATTTATTTGTACTTGTCTGCATTTAATATAGCCATGCTTTACATGTATACAACCAATTCACTCAACACTTTGCACATTACTCATTCTATCTATGTATTTATTTGTACTTGTCTGCATTTTAGTTAAAAATTTGTGCTTTTAGCCGTATGGTATTTACTAGAAATCAGAAACAAAAACAACACAAATCACTCAAGATTTAAAAATGACCATAAAGCCTACTTTTATTAAAATCAAGCTTTCTTTTCAAAATAAAATAACATAATACTAGCCTTATATTTGGCTTCGTATAAAGCAAAACATCCTAAAAAAATATATGTAACATAGAAAATATAGAAAACAACATAAATCCTACCAACTACTAGCGGCCACTTCATTGGCCTCATACTTTTATTTCTTACTTAACCATTTTCCTACATGGTAGGATAATATTTCTTCAGGTATTTGCATTAATCTTTTTTTGCCTAGCCCTGAAAAACTGGATATGCCTCTATATCTCTTGCCATGTGAATATGAAATTTCTTAGCAAAGTAGCATGCTAAGTGAAGATTGATCGTGTTAAATATTTAGAAAAAAAGCCTCAACTTAAAATTAACAACTAAATTAGCCAATTCACTATATTCATATTTAATAATATGTTCTAAAGTATAATGGCTAAGAATCCAATAACATATAGGGTAAGGGTTGTCAATGTCAATAAAACTTGAGTAAGGCTTGTGAAAATCCGGTCAATCTATTTATCTCAAGCCAAGACTACAACTCTTGCCCTACATCTCTTACAGCCTCTATTTATCTACTCACTGTTGTCTTTGTGGGTGAAAAGGTTGGTTCAATGTAATCCTATATTGAGTAACTATTAAAGGATTGCCCTCGGGTCTCCCCATATATTCAAACCTTTACCTGCCACATCATACATAGTAAGTTGATTGACATAGATCTAGTGAGACAAATATGGCATGTCATTATTATGGCCATTTGGGATTGCCATCCTAACATTCTCCTTATTTTGTGGATGTGCATATCTTTCCTCAGCCCGGAAGGCATGCGATTAAACCACACTAGTAACCTCCACATTATTCTTAGGAATTCTATCATTATTAGTAGAAGATTGTTCCCCGAGTTCCTTTTAGGTATGTTTCTCTCTTGACATTTAAATTCTTACTCCTAGGACTAGTAGGACGACCAACAGTTAATTTTTCATTTATTTCTTAAGATACTTATTTTAGATTTCTTCAAAACACTATTAAAAATTCTAACAAAGGTTCAGTAAAAGGATTAGACATATTAATACATAGACATCCAAATACATCGACAATAGGTGGTGCACATAACTCTTTCAATAGGTGGTAGCGCCTCAGCGTGCTGAAATGTGCCTTGCGGCACAATCTTCTTCTCTAACTACTCCACCATGTGAGGAACAGAAACTTCAGGTTCACGTTCTGCTTCATCAGCAGCAACCTAGCTTCCTTGAGACTCCATTGGTTCTTTTCCATACTATTTCTTATTCTTAGGACCATTATAGAACAGTGTCCCACTGGGGTGTCAAATTATGTTGATTGCAAAATGAATTTACAGGCGTGCCATATGTATGTGGTACACGAACCATCATGAACTGTGTTTATGGATTTCAAACTCCTTTCAGCCAAATTTTTTTCAATGTTCTACTAATTTGGCAATAAAATAATTGTAAATTGTAAATGTGAATTGCTAGAGTAAAATTGATTGTAAAAGTTCAAATACAAAAAAGTTTCATTGCTTAGTGAAAAAATTCAAAGAATTTTGTTATTCTTGAGTTTGATTTTTTTTTTTTTTTTTGTGATTATTGGATGTCCATTGATTGTCTGCTTTTCCTTTTTTCTTTTTTTTTCTGGTTTCCTGCCGTAACTTCCATCAAGTAAATCTGCAAATGATAAACTATCCGTCTGAATTGAATAACTGTCGTCCTTTTTCCTCTTTTGTCAACATGTATACCATGAGTTAAAATTTCAAGAGTAACTGTATGGAGAGAGTTTCAAATAACTTTCTAATTGAATCTCTCTTCGCTCACCTTGTGTCAAAAATAATTGTTGTTCATATTTTAATTAAAATAACTAAAATAATTATTTTAATTAAGTTCTTTAATTAATAACTTTCACAGATTGAGCTTAATTTTGGACTGGGCTTCATTAATTTTTGGGCTCGATTTCTTTATTTATTGGGCTAAAAAAATAATATAAACAACATCAAATTTCTATTCATCTCCTTTTTTTTTTCTTAATTCTTTAATCTTCTCTCTTCCCTCGTTCTCTCTGTCTTCTACTCTAAAGTGTGCTTTCACAAAATTATAAAATTCATTAAATCAAAATTTACTAGATTGATTCAAGGCAACAGGTAAGATAATTTAGTATCATTGTTCATATTAATATTTTTGAATAAAATATTTCACATATTTAGTTAATCATACTATATTTTCAATTGAAAGTAGATGTGAACAATTTAAAATATATGAAAATAGTTTTGGTTCCTTTTATAATGCATCTAAGTTAAAATTGCTTGGTGATGATAATATGATGAAAAATTGTTTAAATTTGAAAAGTTTTCTAAAACATGATATGCTTTGTAATATTGATGATTTTGATTTATTTTCAGAATTAAAAATTTTAAAAGAAATTATAAATGGAAAAATAAAAATACCATTTGAGACACTGAATTTTATAAAAAAAAAATATTTTTCAAATACATGAATAGTTTATAGAATACTATTCATTATTCCTATTCTGCACGATATCTTTGGCGAAAAGAAGTTTCTCAAAATTAAGATTATTTGTGTTCAACCATCTCATAAGAAAAACTAATTTAGCTATATTATCAATTAAAAAAGATTTATTTTTAAATTTGAATATAAAAATTTAATTACTGATTTGCATCTCAAAAAGAAAAATAATTATTAAATAATCTTTATAATATATTAGAGAAATAACTATTAAATAACTTTTATAATATATTTATACTGTAGAGGCTTCAAATTGAATCTCGGCTTGGGCCACAAAGAGTATTGAGGCAGCCTTGCTTACTCATTGCTTAGGGTTTGTTTTCTGCATGTTAATGTTCATGTGCACCCCTTATTTATACTAGGGCAAATGGAAAAGGGTGATTACTTGTGATGAAGATGAAAAGAAAAATGTGAATGAGAATGGCAAGCTTTTCTTGTGAGAACATTTCAAACACATCCATATTGGGTTTTCTTGAAAAAGAAATGGATTTAGAGTGGGTCCATGGAAAGTTCAAATCAATAAATGAAGAACAAGAACATCTGACTTTTGACAAGTTATATTTTCTTCATATACTATATATTCAATTATGGGATAGTTTTAGGATAGGTTTGTTTCTTGATAAAAAAATCTTATCTATGTTAATTTTAATTTTTCAAGATCCATTTCAAGTCCTAAAGCTTTGAATACATTGTAAGAAAAATAATTTACAACAATAATTTATCTCTGAATCGTACTGATAAATTATAATAATGTGTCAAGATTGAAAGAAGAGTCAATACTTCACCAAAAAAGAAAAATAGTTAATAAAAATGGTAATACAATTAATTATTAATGTTACATGAATTGAAGGATGTTTTCTTTTGTATGAGGGATGTTAATGCACTTTTTTCCAATTTTAATTTTATATATTTAATATTTAAGATGTCTCACTTAAAACCCTAGCATTTGAAAAACAGTTTACCTAACTTTAAAATTGCTGTTAACTGAAGTGGTTTAATTAAATTGTTCTTCAAGTATTTAGGGTATAAAGTATGTAATTGCGATTTAACAGTATTTATCTATATATGAAATTCTTATTTACATAAAGACGTATAAATTACAATAAATAAAAATATAACATGTATATATAAATATTTTATAATTTAATATTAAATAATTAATATATATTTTTTTTTTATTAAAAAATAATAAATATATCATACTCATCTATGTATCGGTTTAGTTACTAATCTATATCTTTTTCCTATAATCACGTCTAGGGCCTCACTTCGGATAAGGCCAGCGGTACCTGCCATCAAACACAATTAATGGATATTATTCCATCTAGTAATTAATTCCTGTTTATTGTAATTTCAGATACTTCGTTTGACCTATTCATAAAGTATTTATTTCATTTAATGTAAATTTTGTAATTATTATATAATATATTAAATATAAAATTCATTTACAGATTAAATTTGTTTTTAATCTTTTTAACAGATTTCAATAAAAGAAATTTTATTTTTATTAAATAAATTCATTAATAGATTTCAGTCCATTAAACAAAAGAATCATTGTCTTTCCTAGTCAAATTTTAATATCAAAAGCACCCAAGTGTTAGGAAGATTCTAATGTTCTGAGACTAATGGATCCTCAATAGGTTAATTTCCTAGCGGATTGATCACATAGAGTTAAATTTCATCAAATATTACTTTGGGAAAACAACATCTTCGCAAGGCAGACCTTTGGAATTAAAGATGAAAAGTCTTTGTACCTAATTAATTCGACTGCTTGACTAATATTAAAATTTCTGCACTTAGTTGAATTGTATAATATTCATGAACTCAAAGTATATAATAACGTCAAAACCATATAGGAAAAATAAATAACAAAAAGTAAATTAAAGTAAATAAATAAAGGAAATTTCTTTTTTCAAACCAATAAAAAATAGTACAAGGACACATAAATTCAATGGCAATATCAGAAGTTACAAAATGAATTTTTATTTTTACACAGTAAATATATTTAACATGCACGTTAAACTTTTTTTTTTGTTTTTTTTTTTTTTACAGTATAACTTTATTTGATTATGCATGGAATAACCCAATTCCACAAAAACATACCAACTTAACAGACCCTAAATGCATGGATGACCCAGTGTAGAGAATACAAACATCCTTATTACCAATTCTTTTAGCTAATCAAATTATCCATCTAATATCTAATTTTACCAAGAAGAGAGAGGCGGGATGCTTTGTTCGTTCCTGAAAAAGTTGGCAGGATCAACTGTAGTCTTGACATGCACCAGCCTGTCGAAGTTAATCTTGAAATACTTTATTCCCCAAATGCTTGCTTGCTTGTAACTTGTGTTGCCCAAGTTGTTCATCCCAATGTCAAGATCCCTGTAGTTGATATATGCTGCTCTTGGATTCTTTGAAACATAGGGAGCCAAGAAACTGTAGAGCCTTCTGATCCAGCTTATATGCTTTCTTGTTGCTACAATTCCTTCCTCGTCCCAATACGCCAGGTGCTGAATCTTGTAAAGATTTCCAGCCCTGTGTGGAAATGGAATGCTGGATTCTGAAATCTCGCTCATTCTTCCTCCGTACGGGCTAAATATCAGTTGACCTGCACCGACGTCCACTTCGGAGAGCCTCTCCCATATGCCTTCCAGTGCAGTTTCAGGCATTGGTTCTTTGACATAATCGGATTTTGCTTTGAAATTCCTCACGGATGGCTGAGTCCTGTTAAGCAAAATATCCAAGGGTGAATTTGAAAATCCAGCAAAGTAGAGGATGGATTCTATCCAGCTCATCTCGATGCAATCTTCTCTCACCAAACCCAGTTCAGGGAAGCTCTCTTGCATCAAAGGAAGAAGCCTGTCGACTCCACCGAGAAACAAGGAGTTAAATGCTGCTCGTACTGTTGTTTTTCCTTGTTGACTGGTTGAGTTAACTCTCTCTATAATTACTCTAATGAATAGATCTTCATGAAGCTTATCTGCTATATATTGCCACCTATTGACAAGTTGAGTTGCATTTTGTTCCAAGGTTTTTTCCACCGTAAATACAGTGACAGTAGCTGGAACTGGAACCAAGTTAATCTTCCATGAAATAACGATTCCAAAGGTATTTCCTCCACCTCCTCGAATTGCCCAGAAAAGATCCTCACCCATTGAAGCTCTGTCAAGAACTCTACCATTAACATCAATCAATACTGCATCAATTATATTATCCGCAGCAAGCCCATATTTTCGCAACAACATGCCATATCCTCCGCCGGTGAAGTGCCCACCAATACCAACGGTAGGACAAACACCTGCTGGAAAAGCTAGAGTTCTGCTTCTCTCGGCAATACTATAATATAAATTGCCTATAGTTGCTCCAGCTTGAACCCATGCAGTGTTGTTTGCTGCATCAACAGTGATGGATTGAAGATTGATCAGATCAACAATGACGAATGGAAGAACAGAAACATAAGACAGCCCTTCGTAGTCATGGCCACCACTTCGAACTCTAATGTGCATGCCATGTCTTTTAGAACATATTATGGCAGCTTGAACGTGGGATACATTCAAAGGGGTAACAATAACTAGAGGTTTTGGAGTGGTACTTGTATTGAACCTGCGGTTCTGTATGGAGAATTGTAGAACAGATGAATAGGAAGAGTTGATTGGGGTGTAAATGATTCTGGAAATGGAGGTCGAGTCTTGAGATTGAAGGTGAAGACATTCAAGAAAATCTTCATGGGTCTGAGCTGAAGTTGCCCATGAGAATGACAAGAGAGAAAAAACAAGAACTGGAAGGATATAGCTTGAAGAATTCATGTCTATCATTAGCTTACTTGCTTAGGATTTGTTTTGTGCATGTTAATGTTCATGTGCAACCCTTATTTATACTAGGGCAAATTGGAAAAGGGTGATTACTTGTGATCAAGATGAAAAGAAAAATGTGAATGAGAATGGCAAACTTTTCTTGGGAGAACATTTCAAGCACATCCAGATTGAGTTTTCTTGAAATAAATGGATCTAGAGTGGGTCCATGGAAAGTTCAAATCAAGAAATGAAGAACAAGAATGTTTGACTTTTGACAAGTTATATTTTCTTCATCTCCTGTATATTCAATTACGGGATAGTTTTAGGATAGGTTTGTTTGTTGGTAAAAAATCTTATCTATGTTAATTTTAATTTTTCAAGATGCATTTCAAATTCTAAAGCTTTGAATACATTGTAATAAAAAAATATATATTTTTACAACAATAAGTTATCTCTGAATTGTACTGATAAATTATAATAATGTGTCAAGGAGATTTCGTATTTTATGCAATAGAGTACTAGAAAATGAAGAGTTAATAATAATGTTAATACAATTAATTATTAATGTTACTTGTGGCCGGTGATGAAGGCCAGAGGTGGCTGGTGGTGGTTAAGTAAAGGAATTGAAGGTTGTTTTCTTTTGTATGAGTTTATTATAAAGGTCCCAAAAATAATAATAACCTTAAAAAAATAAACACAAAGTAAAAATAAAAATAAAAATAAAAATTTATTTAATTTATTTGAAAATAGCATATTTTTCTTTCAGTGCGAAATTTCATTTCCTTATAAACTTATATGAAGGAAAAAGATGTCAATAATTTTCAGTTTATCAACTGAAATCTTTTCGCCTATATATTTGAAGAAGAACTTATTATTGTCATCTCTTGTTTTTAGTGATTAAAATATCTGAAAGAAATCATTTCTTAATAATCTTCGCAAGATATATCATAATCTAAAAAGGAAAAAGACTCAAACATAAGGCAACGAAAAACAATTACAGGAATGCTTCATTTGTCGTTAGATAAGTTTAAGCTATCGTGTTATTTTAAATAAAATTAATTATATAATACTAAGGGATATCATTTATTAAGCGTAGTATATTATGAAAATTTTAGTTGATTTCTTTGTTTGAGTTACGTGAGAAAAAGAAATATCTAATTAAAATTGTATTTTCAAATTAAAATATGTATCTATTGTCAGATTAAGTAACACACATCAGTTTACTAGGATCTGATGTTCTTTTGAGTTAGTTTAGTCAAAGGTGTTGCTATACTCGAGAAGTCTTGCACAAATTGGCGGTAGTAGCCTGCCAAATCTAGAAAGCTACGAACCTCTGTCACCATGGTCGGTTTCTCAGTCAGTCACCGCCTCCACTTTCTCGAGGTCCACTTGAATACTCTCTCTAGACACAACATGACCTAGAAAAGCAACGCTTTCTAACCAACACTCGCACTTGGAGAATTTAGCGTATAACCGATGCTCCTTCAACATCTGAAGTACCATTCTCAGATCCCACGTGTGCTCCTTTTTGCTTTTAGAATACACGAAGATATCATCATTGAATACAATGACAAAGCGATCCAAGAACGGCTTGGACATCCGATTCATCAAATCCATGAAGACTGCAGGAACATTAGTGAGTTCAAACGACATGACCAGGAACTCATAATGCCCATAATGCGTGTTGAACGCCGTCTTTGAAATGTCTTCCTCACGAATTCTCAACTGGTGATACCCTTATAAATCAATCTTGGAGAAGCATGTGGCTCCTTGAAGCTGATCGAATAGATCATCGATGCGAGGAAGCAGATACTTATTACGAATTGTCGCTTTTTATTCAGCTCCCAGTAGTCAATACAGAGGTGCAAGGTACGATCCTTCTTCTTCACGAACAGAATAAGAGCGCCCTACAGAGATGTACTAGGTCTGATAAAACCCTTATCCAAGAGGTCCTGCAACTGCTCATTTAACTCCTTTAATCGACTGGTGCCATTCAGTAGGGTGCCACAGAAGTAGGAGTTGTACCCGGTACCACATCGATGCAAAACTCTATTTTTCTATCAGGCAGCAATCCTCGTAGCTCTTCTGGAAATACATTGAAAAACTCACAAACCACCGGAACGTCCTCAACTCTACCTTTTTTTTGTCGATGTATCATTGACTAATGCTAGATATTATTAACACCCACGACGAATCATCCGTTTAGCCGTAATGGCTAATATGAGATTCGATGGGGTAGGTATCTGCTCGCCTTTAAAATGAGACTCTGAGTCTCTCGAAATTCGAAAAGTTACTTGCTTTTTCCAACAATCCAACATGGCATAAATCATAACCAGCCAATCCATTCCCAGAATTACGTCGAAATTCATCACGTCCAACAGAATTAAAATTGGCAATCAAATATCGACCCTCAACTAACACCGGACACGATTGAAACACAATATCGGTCCTTATGGCATCACTTAACAGCAAAGTGACTGACATAGGAACATGAAGTCTAATCGGTTGAAAACAAAACCTTAAAGCAAAACCAAGCAATATAAAGGAATGGGTAGACCCAAGGTCTAACAAAACTCCAACATCAAAATAGCAGACTGGAATAATACCTAATACCAGAGCATTAGAGGTTCACGCATCCTGAAGGGTGAGAGTGAACGCTCTTGCATGCCCACGGCCTAACTACTGAGAGCCCGAAGCCAGACTCTGAACTCTGCCCCTTGATCGACCTCCCATAGGTCTACCTCCAAAACCACGATCCTGCTAGCCAACAAACTGAGATCCATCCTGAGAATATCCAAGAACTGTTAAAGAAGCTAGTCGGATCACACTAGCGGGCGAGTCCTTAAGGAAAACTGGCTAACTGAAATAGCAAGGACATGCTCGAGCCATATGGCTCATCTCGCCACACCTGAAACAAGCTCCATTGTAAACTAGGCACAGTCCTTGATGTGATCCGCCACACATCTGACAGGTGCTGGCTCTAGAACTAGAGCTGCTGTAACTAAAATTCTGCTCACTGCCATTGAAGCGTTGTCCTGGCCTAAATCCTTAGCTACCCTTCCGATTGTGTCTACCCTTCTTGTGAGTACGATAGCCTCTCTGCCGGCCTTCTTGTCAAAACTCTTGAAGTAGCCTCCACTGCCGTAAAACGACACAGCTGGTTGCGCACTAATCTGACCTTTAGTCTTGGTCTTCCTTTTCTTGCCTTCATCCCCTGGCCAAACCCTCATAGGATCATCTCTATCTGTCTGGCCATGTTAGTCACCTCTAGGAAGTTGCTCCTCCTAGACTGAACCAAGGAGACAAACTATAGACCAAGTCTCGAAATATACTTGTTGTTCTTCTGCTCCTCGGTCCCTACAGTATAAGGCGCATACCTACTAAACTGCACAAACTGTCTAGTGTACTGTGCCACTGACAGGTCTCCCTTATCCAGCCTTTCAAACCTCTCTCTATACTCCTACTTCGCATTGAAAGGGATGAAGTACTTCTCGAACCTGTTCCTGAACTGTCAGTATGACATACCATCCAAAAATGGATGAATATAATCCCTGAACCACCGAGATGCTATCTCCTTCAAAGAAAAATATGTTATCTTGATGGTCATCTTATCTGAACAGTGCAAATCTGATGCCCTCTTCTCAATCTCGTCCAGGAAGTCTAAAGGGTCCATAAATACCCATCAAACTCCATGGATCCTAGCTTAGTAAATTTAGACATGGGAACCTCGTGCAATTCCGATACGGACCTCTGACTCCACTGAACCTTGGGCGACTGCCTCTTGAAAAGCCAACAACTACTATAAAGCACTCTGCATCCTAGTCATGCCAACTACAAATACTTCAACTAGGACTCTACCAAACTGGATGCCTCCTGAGCCTCGCCCTGAGTTGCCCCTCGAGGCCTACCTCGCCTCTTGATATCACAGGCTGGGACTGCTGGGGCCGACTGGATGGAATCCTCATTTTGGGCCTCTGCTGCTGCTGCTGCAGTCTCTCGAGTCTCAACATTAACAAAAACTAAAAATAAATAACAAGATATCAAAATAACAACAGACTCTCTAACATATAGCATAGAGACTAGAAGCAACTGAAACATGCAAGGACAAACTCGACCCTAATTCTGCAGCATAATTTTCAACTTTAATATGAATTTATTTATTTAAAAACGGATTTTGCTCATTGAAATAAAAAAATGAATTTTTTCTCCATTATTGACTTTTGGTGGATTAAAAGGTTATTCTATTAATTAGAGCAAACAAAGATCAAAGTTTTTTATTCTTTTTTTTTTTTTTGTTGAAAGTTCTCGGTAATACTATGACTTTTAGAGAATTATTTAATCTTTAGATAACTAAAGAAAGGCAAAAATGTAAAGTATTTTAATTTTTGACAGTATAACAAATAGCAACGTTGCACAATAGCAACGTCAATGAAATTTTATATTTTAAATATTCACAAAAATATTCACGAAGAACATTTTCAGTAATTCTTAAAACTCGATCATAAAATCAACAATTTTAAAGCTTAATTGTATAATAAATAAAAACTTAATTAATTATCTAAAGAGAAAGTTAAAATGGTTTAAATTAGTGAGAAATTGAAAAAGAAAAATGAAAAACTTTGTCAGGGGAATAAGTTTTGTTTTCCGGAAATTAATTGAAGTCGAAGAAAATAAAAATTCAAAGTTCAGTATAAATTCAATAAACTTTGTTTGCCGGTTTACATGAATATTTCATAAGTTTGCATGAAGACGATTTCATTTGCCAATGACACTTGCATGAGGTTTGCAGATGTACACTCTTTTGCCCTTGAATTGGAATTTCTTTTTTCTCTCTAGAAATTCATTTGTCAACACCCAAGAATTAAAAAAATATATATATTTCCTTAGTCAATGATCATTAATTATCAATAATATAATAATAATGAAATAGCTATGCACCAAAATAAAATTAATAAAAATATAATAATAAATAAATTATTTCTCTAATTATATATAAATATATATAATAGTCAATTTACGGAAATTACAAATATTTTAAACCTTTTCCTATCACGACCGTCTTCCTTTCTTCCGCATTCATTCATCTCAAAACAAAGAGCCAGCCAACCTCACCAATTCCATTCCAATTCTCTAAGATAGAGCAGGATAGCTGCCATCAAGCTGCCCCCTTTATTTAGTTGCATGAGACAAATAATTATAATAATTAATCATTTTTACGACCATTATTATTATTATTATTATTATTATTGTAAAATTAAATTTAAAAGAAATTTTATCCTTTAATATCACTTTATAATATTTTTAAAAAAATAATAGTAAAATAGATATTAAGAAATTAATTTATTGATTAATATAATATTAAGATATAATTAAGATATTATTTTTTAAAATTAAAATTAGTGATAATATAATATAATATAAGAGATTTAACACGTCTTATTTTCTTTCTTGATAATAAAACTTTTCATTTAAAACTTACAAGAAAACCCAGAAAGAAAAAAAGAAGATCATACTATTCCTGGTGCATTTCGGCATAATCTTCTGAAATGAGAATTAGGGTTTGCAAGAGAGAACAGGAGCTATTGCTGAGAAATTATGCGGTTGGACGACGTATATTCTCATCATATTCTTATACGAAATAGTCTAACTTTGTGGTTCTGCTATTTTATACAAGAAAACTCTTGATTTTGGTTTAATTTTTTGCAAAAAGAATTCGTCAATATTGTTTGCACATGTTTTCTTTTTTTCTTTAGTTAGAAGATATATATATTATTATTTTCTTTTATTTATTTCTTAACATTTAAATTCTAATGTCATTCGTATTTTAATTTTATGATCAGACTAAAAAAAAACTATACAATATGTCATTGTCGATTAGGTGCATAAGTCATTCATGAATTTCACTCTTTGACCGACTTAAAATTCAATCTGACTCTAATATTAATTTCACATGCAACCTCTAATCGTAGCCATATATATCCAAGCATGGCTGTAACTTAGATGGCTCATTCTACCCATTGCTCTACTTTCTATTCTCAGTAATATGAGCTCTTCAATATAAATTAAATAGAGATTATTGAATCATAGAATAAAAATATTGCTTTCCCTAATTGAAACTTATGTATTCTCTTGCAATCTTGTATAAGAAATAGTAGCAGAAGAGAAGATTGAGAATCAAGAAGATGAGAGAGAAGAATTAGAAGAGAGATCAGAAAGAGAAAGTATGAGTTAATGCTATTATTCAATTCAATTACATGGTGTATAACATTGTGCCTAATTTTGTTGTCCATACTAAGAACATGAACCACAAGATGCATATATATTAATTCTATTATACACTTTTAGGACAGATAGATACACTTTTAGACTATAGTCCATGAACCATAAAACGCATATATAGACCCGCGAGGGCATATCCGAGTTGGTTGGTTTGAAAAGTAATGTTGGGAGAGGTGGGCTAAGTTAAATATAATAATATATTGGTGCACACTTTCTATATCTCCTCTTTTTACAAGATGAACAGCTTAGCTTACAGCACAGTGTGTTCGGCACCACACTGACTACTTGTGCATTGAACTTACCGTAAGAGGTCTGAGAGGTATGACCCTTCTATTAATCACTAATATCTTATTCTTTAGTTTGTGTATAAAAGTAACAATTAAAAAGATATATGAATATGAAAATAAGCTTATATATAAAATCCAAGAAGACATTGTCAATCCTATTGATGTAATGAAATCCCATCTCTCTTTTATGGCTATGATATGATCTTCTCAAGAAGGTATAATGACATGGAAGGTCATAATATGAAGTAGAGTCAAATCACTTTTACTTGTCTTGCAGGTAGAAGCTGTAAATAAAAAATATACTGAAAAATCTAAATTTAATACTACAATGTTCAGAGTCTTACACTATATAACTGTAAATATTAAATCTATTAAATGGGTACTAGAAAAATTATGTTATACTTTTTTCTTTATGATAATAGCATCAAACAATAGATAAACCGAACCAAACCCAACATTATCATAAAAGCTTTGTATTAATATTTATATACATAGCATATAACATTAGAAGTAAAGATGATTTAGGAGTAAAGCCTTGATAAAAACATATTAGAAGAGAGTTAAAGATTTTAAATTTCTTTTCAATTTCGGATAATTTATCTTCTAAAGTCGTATTGCAATATTTTTAATAATTAATAAATATTTATATTCTTAAATGTAATAAATTAATATATAAATATATATATATATATTTTAAAACATACTAATTATACTTAGTTCAAATATATTTTAAAACATATTAATGGACTTAATTATTTTATCAAATATAATATTTATATTTTATTCTTTAGCAATTAGAAATTATATATTAATATAAAAATAAGAGGTTAACCTTCAAATTAGAATTTTCTTAATTATGCTGATTATATTCTATTATAATTAAATATTTATTTTAAGATATGTCACGAGATTTTTGAAGGTTCCACTAAGAACTTATTCCACCATAATGCAGAAACTATATGTACATGAAAAAACAACAAATGTAGAATGGGAAAGAGAGGGGCTTAAGATGTTACAACACTTTTCGCAATTGGTTGGAAAGGGAACAATATTGAAAATTCTGCACGACATGGATAATCCTTTATTCTGTTGTTGTGAAATTTTATAGAATAATAATGAATTTTAATGTTACAACAATTTTGAGTTTATTACAATTTGAGATGGAAATATATACATGCTGAGATTCTGAGTCTTCTTTCTAACGGTTACTTCTGCATTTTTGGGGAAAAGGTGGAAGTGACCTTTCCTGCAAAGCAGGAAAGGATGCTCCCTTTTTCCCTTGATCAGGGATGAAAGGTATGCACAAGTAACCTAGCTTGTGCAGCCTCTAAGACCAAAAAGGTGCTGCTATTTTCTGTTTTCTTCAACACTCCCCCTCAAGGTGGGTTCGAATAAGTTTATCGAGCCCATCTTGCTGAGAATCGAGTGATGATTCTGATTGTCAAGAGATTTTATGAATATGTCTCCCAACTGATCTTGACTCTTAATATAAGGTATTTCAATTTCTCCTTTCTCGACTTTTTCTCTAATAAAATGGCAATCCACTTTGACGTGCTTAGTTCGCTAGTGAAATACTGGGTTGGATGCTATGTGACGGGCAGCTTGGTTATCGCAATGTATTTTCATACGTTCTTTGCTTTCAATTTTTATATCCTTGAGAACTTGTTTGATCCAAATGAGTTCACTAGTTGTGGATGCCATTGCACGATATTCGGCTTCAGCACTTGATCTAGCAACCACACTTTGTTTTTTGCTTTTCCATGTTACCAAGTTTCCTCCGACAAAGACAGAAAAACCAGTGGTTAACTTCCTGTCACAGCTTCCAACCCAATCTGCATCAGAAAAACCAACTATGTTAGTGGAGTTGTTTTTCTTCATCCAGATTCCTTGTCTGGGTGTTCCCTTGAGGTATCTAAGGATCTGGTCTATGGCTTCGAGGTGGCTGGAGCGAGGAGCATGCATGAACTGACTTACCATACTAACTGCAAATGAAATGTCAGGTCTAGTGATAGTCAAATAAATCAGTTTTCCTACCAGCGCTGATAATGCCCTACGTTGGTTAAGGGTTTTCCATCTTCAAGGTTGAGTTTGACTTTAGTTTCCATTAGAGTGATGGCCGGTTTAGTTCCTATTTTTCCTGTTTCCTTTAACAGGTCAAGGGTATATTTCCTTTGAGATAGGAATAATCCCTTGTTAGATTTCGCCATTTCTATACCAAGAAAATAAGAAAGTTGGCCTAGGTCTTTGATATCAAATTCCTTTTTTAGGCTCTGTTTGACCTTTTCTATCCCCTGATCATCGTTTTCTGTTATTATGATGTCATCAACATATTCTAAAATAATAATAGTATGTTTATTAGTGTGTTTAACGAACATAGATGAATCCGATTCACATTTATTGAAATGAATGCTTAATAAAAAAACGGCTAAGTTTGGCGTACCATGCTCTCGGGGATTGTTTCAGGCCATAAATTGCCTTTTTTAGTTTACATACCAGGGAAGAATCTGAGATTGACTTATGTCTAGGAGGTAGCTTCATGTAAACTTCCTCTTCTAAGTTTCCTTGTAAGAAGGCATTCTTGACATCTATTTGGAACAGATTCCAACTCTGATTGATTGCTATTGAGAGAAGGATTCTGACCATATTCATTTTAGCTACAGGAGCAAACGTCTCTTGATAGTCAACTCCATAAGTCTGCGTGAAACCCCGGGCTACAAGTCTTGCCTTGTATCTTTCAACGGTTCCATCACTATTGAACTTGATTTTGTATATCCACTTACATCCCACGGGTTTTTATTTGGTGGAAGTGGAACAATACTCCATGTCTCATTCCTTTCTAGAGCAAGGAATTCTTCTTCCATAGCTTTACACCAAGTGAGGTCAGTGTTGTTTTCATAGAAGCTTGCGGGTTCAACGAGGTTGGAAATCTGACATAAATAGTTGCGGTATTGATTAGATAAGACATTATAGGAAATAAAATTCTTAATCGGATATGTTACCGAATGAGACACAGTCTCTAAATTTCACAGGAAGTCTAGTTTATATGGTAGATCTTCGCAAGGCAATTTATTCTTCTGTTACTTCTTGAGATTCGGCTTCTGGAGTAGGATTGTCTTCCCTTGAAGGAATTAGCCTAGAGACGAGAGGGGACTCCCCTTGAAGCTGACAATCCTGGTCCGAGCTGCTAAGAGGGAAATCAGAGTTAAGCAGAAATAAAGAGGGGGGAGGACCATTGGTAAAGTCAGTACTAGTGGAAGTCGTGTAATAGGGATCATTCTCTACAAAACTGACATCGCGAGAGACATAGGTTTTATGGGTCACGGGATCATAATATTTGTATCCTTTTTGGGTGGAAGAATATCCTAAAAAGAGGGTTTTGACAGAGCTGCAGTCTAATTTATACTGACGCTTTATATGGACATAGCAGACACAACCAAAGACTCGAAGATGACCTAATTCTATTTGACGGCCTTTGAGAACTTCTAGAGGGCTCATGTTTTTTAAGGTGACAGTAGGTAACCGATTGATGAGATAGGTGGCAGTTAAGAGAGCATCCGACCAAAAAACGGAAGGGACATTATTTTGAAAAAAAAAAGTGCGAGTGACATTGAGAAGATGTCGATTTTTGCGTTCAGAAACATCATTTTGCTCTAGGTGTTAACGCATGTGGTTTGATGCAAAATCCCATTTTGTTTAAAGAAAATAGAAAATTTATGGTTTACGTACTCCGTACCATTATCGGAGCGAAATATTTTTAATTTTGCATTATACTGATTTTTGATAAAATTAAAAAATCTTGGAATCGAGAAAAAACTTTGTTTTTTCCTATTAATAAATAGATCCAGGTAGTACGAGAGTAATCATCAATAAAAGTGACAAAATATCTAAAATGATTATAAGCAGTGTGTGTTTGGAAAATTTACACACATCACAATTACTCGAGTTTAAATTGTAATAAAATAATTTATTTAGAAAGGAGTCAGAGGGATGCCCAAATCTCCGATGCATGAGCATGCCAGGGGTGGAAATGGTTGACATAAGGCATTGCGGGGGAGGACTATGAAGGTAGTAGAGGCCATTTTCTAGGTGTCCTTTACCAATCATCTTCCCGGAATTTCGATCCTGAAAAAAGACTGAAGATTGTGAGAAAATTGACATTGCAGTTCAAATTTTGAGTAATCTTACTAACAGATAACAGATTAGAATTAAATTCATACAGAAATAAAAAATTATTAATGTTGCAAATAAATAAATTTGTGGTGCCATGGCCATGAATTTTGACCTTATTCCCGTTTGCAACGGTCACATGATGGGAATCCTTGGTGGAATGAATTTTGTTTAGTTTTGCAGGATCCCAAGTCATATGATCAGTAGCATCGGAGTCAATAATCCATGCATTTTGATAAGATTTAGCATTATGAAACAAATTGTTTTGAACTGAATCTGACCTGTCGGGTTGTACCGACCCGAATCCATGTGGTTGCCGAATCAAAGCTTGGACTTGGGCCAGAAATTCGGTCATTTGGGCCTGACTGGTGGGTTGGGCCTGAGAGGCCGGCTGGGCTTGATGGGCCTGTGGAGCTAGATGGGCCTGTTGGGCTGGAAAGGTCTGTTGGGTCAGATGGGCTTGATTGGAGAATGGGCCTGGCCCAGCGGAGAGGTCCAGCCCATGAAGACCATGGGTCATTGGGTCGGGTCGGTTGGGAAAACCCTAGAAATTCGGGTTGCATTTTGGGTCGGGGCATCATATATTTTTCGACATATGACGCCCTCATTCCCAAATGCACTCTCACACCCTTTCTAGGGTTTTCCTCCATTATCATCTCGCTTCTCCTGTCGCCTCCCTTCGAGCCAGCCCCCTCCCACCCTCTCGATGGCCTAAGCTACGGATGGAGGTGCCAACAGCCATCGCGGTGATGGCCCTGCTTTTTGCAATGGTCACATCGCACGATGGCGCTCGGCCCTCCTCTCTGTCGAGCTTAGTCTCGACGGATAAGGTATGAATGGCTGTCCGTGCTTTCTGATGACCCATTCATAGTGTTCCTTCTGGTTTCTTCGTGTTGGATGGTCGCTATCACAGCGTCTATTGACGGCAGCCGAGAGGCAATGAGGATCTGAGAACGCAAGCTTTCGTAGCTTGAATCCAGGCCTCCGAGGTAGGTATAAATCAAGTCTTGTTCTGCTCTTCTTTGGAGTTCTTCTGGATCATTAGATGGAGGAAGGTAATTTTATAACTCTTCCCATTTAGTTAATATCTCTGTTGCATATTTTGTGGGATTCTTGGTTCCCTGAGTGATTTGAGAAAGTTCCTGCTTCAATCTAAAAATGTGAGCAAAATTATTTTGATGCCCGTAAAGGCCTTTTAGTTTTTTTCAGATTGCCTTTGTTGACTCCATAAGTATACACAGTCGGGAAATCTAGCTTTCCATGGTATTAGTGAGCATAGACATGACCAGATGGTCATTTGTCTGCCACTCTTCCATTCTGTCCAGTTCTTCTTCTGTTGAAGCTTCTGGATTTACAGGTTTGGGTTTTTATTTATTTCCAGTAATGAAACATAATTTTTTTCTGCCACTGAAGGCAATGGAAATAGATTTTGACCACTCAAAATAATTTTGACTACCTCGCAGGACAATGTTTGTAATTTTTGTGGTTTCTGAGTGAGCCATTTTTTAGGCTTGAATTTTATGTTGATGGGGTAGATGATGACTGGTTTCAGACCAGCTCTGATACCATGATAGAACAATGATGAATTTTAATGTTACAAGAATTCTGAGTTTATTACAACTTGAGATGAAAATATATAAATGATGAGATTCTGAGTCTTCTTTCTAATGGATATTTTTGAGTTTTTGGGGAAAAGGTGGAAGTGACCTTTCCTGCTTTGTAGAAAAGTATGCTCCCTTTTTCCCTTGGTCAGGAATGAAAAGTCTGCATAAGCAACCTAGCTTGTGCAGCCTCTAAAACAAAAAAGGTGCTTCTATTTTCTGTTTTTTTCAACAGTTGTCTTGATGTCTTGAGAAAAATATTTGTGTTTGAATAAAATTCTATATTTCAAAATAGTAATGTACGGGCAAGTGTTCCAGGCTTTACGAACTAAGGTGATAATTTTGGTGCAAGTTCAAACAATTTGATTAGGGGGGAAGAAGAGAAAAAGAAAAGACTCGCATTGTAATTCATCAATGTCTCAGATTACTCGACCATGTAAGAATGCTATTTGATCGTGTAAGATAAACAATCTCATGTGCCTAAAGTCGTCCTCTTATTCTTAATATGGTGTTAATTTTGCAGTTGATATGGGCTTTTATTTTTATGGAGGTGGAAAGAACATGATGAAAAAGTTTTACCCATTTTAAGACATGTATTGCTATTGATGCTTAATTATGCATGGGAGATTGTAGTATGAATTTTTGCAGTCATTGAATATTATATATATATAATTTATCATATTTATTATAGTCATTTCTTAATATAAATAAAATCACTAAATAAAATGAGCTTTAAAATAATTAAAATTATATTTTACAACAAGAATAGTAAATAAAAATTTTAGTAATTTTTCAAATTAATACTTGTTATAAAATATAATTTTAATTATTTTAAAGCTCTCATTATTTGATGATTTTATTATATTAGTAAATTTACTATAATAAACATGATAAATTAGTTTAATATAAAAATATAAAATATCTTAATATTCAATGGCCGTAAAAAGTAAGTCCATACTATAATCTTTCATACATAGTTAAGTATGAATTAAAATGGGTAGAAATTTTCCATCTCATTCTTCCCATCCCAAAAAAATAAAAGATAATACCAATTGCAAAATTAATACCATATTAAAAACAAGAGCTATCATGGAGTTATTGATCTTACATCATTAAAGAGTATCCTTACATGGTTGAGTCATCTGAGACATTGGCATAATTTCTAATATTGTTCTATTTCCAACTAATTCTGAAAAGCTTGTACCTTTCCTTCTCATTCGACATTTGTTGTGTTTTCGTGTACGCATAGTTTCTGTGTTATGGTAGGAGAAGTTCCTATTGGAATCTCCATAAATCTTATGCCACATCCAAAAGCAAATATTTAGTTATAATAGAATATAATAAACATAATTAAGAAAACTTTGAATTTGAAGGTTTATCTTTTGTATTGCTAGCTATTTTCTTTTTCTTTTTTTGTTAATAAATTAGATATAGTCAAGAAAGAATTATTGAAATATTGTTATATTGCTATTTTTATAGTGAAGAAAATGAAAATTATGCTTTATATATTGGCCTTTTTTATTATTATAATGTGTGGAAAAATACACTTCTCGATAAGATCAAATTTTAGCTATTAAAATATGAAATTTCACTACATAAATAGAATTATCAATATTTTTTTTAATTTAATATATTAGCTTATTTTGTATTCATATATATATTTTATAATTGTTACTTTTATACACAAATTAAAAATCAAGTTTAAGTAATATATTTAATACGATAATTGATTACATTAATTATCGTATTTACTACTTATATATTGAACCAAGTACAATTAGTTATATATATACTAATTATACTTAGTTCAATATAAATATTTTTATTAATCATTAAAAAATATTGCATAATGATTTTCGAGATATAATATTTAAATTTGGAAAAAAAATAATGATTTTACTTTTTTAATATATTTTTTTATTAAGTGTTTACTTTTAAATTTTTTTCAAATAGTTGGATCGTTATTATTATTATTATTATTATTAAAATATTTGTACATATTATACAATTTAACAACGTAAACTATATTTCATATTTTTAATTATTTTTTACTAGATGTAAAGTATTTGAATTGGTTTCATAAAAAATATGAGTATTCTTTTATTAAATATAAATAAGTATTTAAAAATAAAATAATAAAATAATAAACCGAACCAAACAATCAAACTATAAAATAAATCAAACAAAACAGTTTCGATTTGGTTTTGATTGAGGTTTGCTAGTTCGGTTTATATTATTCCTATTCTACTATTACTAATAATGCTACTATTATTCTTATGATTAATACTTTTAACTTTAATAATATATCTATTAATAAAAAAACTACTACCACTAAATAAATTTCACAGCAATAAACACCATAATAATATTGTAACAATATTATCATAACACATAATATTTTATTTATCATATCTAACAATTTATAAGCACAAATCCCCATACAACTTGAAAGGTATCACTACAAATTATAATATCATTCAATAGTATTAATAATGTCATCATTAAAATTAATAATAGACATATAATATTTAAAAATTAATATCAAATTTTTATTATAAAATTTAAAAGTAAAAATGCATACATTATATCATAATAATAATAATGACAGTATACAAAAAAGTAAATAACGTAAAAAGAATTGATTACCACAAAAATACAAACTTACAAATATTTTTGTTTCTGTTATTATGAATGGTTGAACAGAACAATAATTTGTTAATAATGATTTGATTTAAAGAAAGGGATAGAAGAAGAAGGGACGAGTGAGTTAAAGAGAATAAATGAGAGGGAGAGAGAGAGAGAGAAACAGAGGAGGAAAATGCTGGGAATGAAAATGAGAGACAGCAGAGAGGAATGCCTGCTGGTGATTTATATAGTATTGATCTGAACTTCTTCTATAAAAAGATTTGGTTCAAGTTCACGGATTTTGCTACATGCAGTAGCCTGCGTGCTGCAGGGAATCCCTGCAAACTGAAGTAGCAGCCTGTGATGGCTGCCCAGACTGAGCCGTCCGCCCAGAGGATTGGCGGTAAGGGCCTGTGCACATATTTGTTTCTTAGATGTGATGTGATTGAATGGAATTTTCACTTTAACATAGTGGCACCACTGCTTTTTCCGGCCGCTAATATCTTTTGTACTTTATATTACATAATCATAGATACTTTTTGTCTTTTTAACATTAGAAATGCATCTTTTAGGCTTTAAAATTCTTGTTCTTCATTGATTTTTAACAAATTTGGAAAAGAAATCTAGACTTTCTCTACTAGAGAGGAGAAGAAAAAGAGAAAACACAAAAGAAACCCTAGAAGAAGCTCAAAGACTACACAGAAATAAGAAAAGAAATAGACTATATTTACAAGAGTATTAGGGTGACAAACAGAAAGTAAAAATAGGTTAAATTTAGAAAGTAGTTTAATAAAGTTTTTCTTTCTTTTTTTAATCTTTTACCACCCTGTAAATGAAATTTCTAAAAAATTAACCTCAGAATGGAGTTATTGTTTTTCAAAAGCCATAAAATCCCAAGCTTTGATAGTAGTACGGTACCTAATTAATCTGAGAACAGTAAATGGAGAATGTTAAGCTCTAATATACTCGATAAATATATATTTATTACTTGTACATTACAAATCAATCTGTAACCAGGAAACCCTCCAAGAGCAAAAAGATTAAAGATGGAGAAAAATGAACTAAAACAGAGGATCTTCCACAAAAAGAATCAATCAATGGTGCGATATAAAGAATGTCATAACAAACAAAACTGACAATGAATACAAGATTGGAATTTATATAAAGATGGTGGTGTCTAGAAGGAAGCAGCAGCAGTCTTCTTGGTCTTGTATCGATACAGAACCCTCTTCTTCTTGCTGGAAGTATTTTCAATTGTCAGGACAACCTTTCCAAGCTCACTGTTGGTAAAAGTGTTGCGAAGTGGTTCTTGAGATGAGCTCATTTTCTTGGCCTTTTGAATTATGACAGTGTAAGACCCCTCGTCATTTGGTGCAAATTCCTCCTTGTAATTCACTTCCCAACCCAAAACAGTCAGGTCCCAGATCAGTGTGACCCCAACCTGCCATCAAAAACCAGGAATCAAGTCAATTATCATCTTCCTTGATTTCCTTTTTCTCTCCTCTTTTAAATTGTTGGGTACAAAAGTATTACCTCTGCTGTAGAGATCTCAATGGTTTCAGTTGATCCTGCTTTGACAATAAGCTCAGAAACTTCATCATCTCCTGCTGAGAACTCGAAATCATTCTCCCTCTTGAAACCACCATACTGGACAGGGATTTCCTGGGCTGGAATGTATCTGTTGAAAGATTCACCAATTTGTCAGGAATCTTGGTAGCTATTTGCAGAAGGATTCAAGAAACGTAGAGGAGATTGAACATCCAACTTACTTGAGTAAGGTCTCAGTAACCTTGGCAGGGCGACTAACAACAAATTTGCTCTTGCTTCTTTGAGTTAAGAAAGGGGACAACAGTGCATTGAGAGCATAATACCAAAATGGAACATTTATGAATATCTGCCAATTCAAAATCATAGATTCAATAAAACAAGACATATATACAACTTTGACATGAAGCAAAAAAGAAAATTGATCAAGAAAAGATTACTCACATTTCTGGCAACAAATTCAGGATAATTGTCCTGCAAAAGCGAAACAGCTTGGTTCATAGCAACTCTAAGATCTTTCTTCGATGGAGCAGGAGAGTTCTTGAGATCATTAATTTGAAGCAAAGAAGTGACACCACCAGGCTTCAAATCAAGCTTTTGAATGCCCTTTTCCATCAGCTGAAATCTCCATCTCAAGAACTGTTTGCGCCTTTGCTCACTGCCAAACGCCTTGGAGTAGAGATCTGCATCAGCAAAAGCACCATAAATGTTGTAACAGACAGGGTGACCTTCACGATCTACACCATTCATGTAAAAGGCTGAGCTTAAATCCACTTCCAAATCTTCTTCCAAGATCGAATCGACGTTTGATTCTTTCCTCCATTGCAGGGTTTTCTTTAGCATCTGAAAGGCTTCATTGACTTTGAACTCTCTTGCTCTCAGGAACTTCAAGAGGACAACATCTGTTCCTTGTGCTCCTTTGCTAGGCAAAAGTGGGACTCCCCAAAGAGAGATATCTTTGTCTACTATTTCTTCCTCCTTTTCCTCCTCAGGTTTCTTCTCTTCTTCACATTCTTGCACTGGTTCTGGTTCTTCATTCTTTTCAGCTTCTTTATCTTGAACTTGCTTCTCACTTTCTTCATTCTTCTCAGCTTCTTGTTCTTGATCTTGTTTCTCACTTTCTTCAGTCTTTTCCTTCTCTGTCTCTTCTTTATCTACCTTCTTCTCCTTCTCCTCCACCTTCTTTTCACTTTCTCCAGTCTCTTTCTTCTTGGGCTCATCTTTCTTGAACAATTTGTTTCCAAGAATAGCTTCTTCAAGTTTGGATTTAAGCTCAGTGAGAGCCTTTTTCTCAAACTCCTTAAGATCAGAAAGATAGTTGCTCTCTTCTTTATAAGAAGAGCTCTTCTGAACTGTTTTAGGCATGGAAATAGTAGAATCACCATTCACTTCAGAATCCCCACCTTTTTTGGTGTCTTCATTATCAGCATCAGCAACAACCTGCTTGGGACTTTCTTCAGGAACAACAACCTCAGCATCAGCAACCTTAGTTTCCTCGACTTTAACCTCAGCAGTCATGGCTTTTTACCTCTACTTTTCCACTGAAACAAGTATATCAAACAACAACAATAAGAAAGTCGTAAAAAAAAAAACCCACTCAAGAAACAAGATCCAAAAATGGAAAACAGACCCACCTCAAGAACTGGATTATGTTTTTTTTTTCCTTCCCCCTTGGTGTTCTTGACTCTTGATAGTTTGAGAGCTGCAGTATGAGTTGTTGGTACTTGAAGGGCCAGAGTTTTGTAACGGTTATATATTTTTCAAAAAGAAATGAAGGGGGCCCCACCAACGGTAACTTATCTGGTGCCAGCCACCGCATGTGGTAGCCGTTGGGGAGATTCTTTGTTCCCGAGGGTTTTGCTAGCCTGGAGGCCAGCAATTTCTTAGCATGTGAGAATCCTTTGGGACCCACAGTTATTTTTTTTGGTATAATAATCAAATCAAAGCAAAGAAAGAAAAAAAAAAAAAGCTGAGCTAGCTCAGATTTGTAGTTTTATTTTTGTTTCAACTAACAATTTCTTCCTAAATTAAATATTTATTAAAATGGGTTTGTTATTTTATGAAATACTTAGATCTTCTTTTTATATCATGTTTTTGCATTTTAGAAACATCTCAAAAATGAAGACTTCAAATTTTTTAAATTTATTTAAGACTTTTTCTAATTTATTAAAATCAGGAACATCTTTTTAGTTAAAAATATATTTTTTTAATTTAATTTTTTTTAAACTGATACTAACTAAGATAGAGAGAGAGAGAGTATGTCTTAATTTAAGATTTTTAGAAATATCTCCAGAAAAAAAAAAAAAAAAGAAACATCCACTATTATTTACACAATTGTCTGGTCCCATTTTTTTGCTTCAAAACTCAAACTCGAATTTATTGAATGAAATTATTGATTATATGAACATGATTGTTAAATGTATGTACTAAAAATTTAATTGGCCTTTTACTTTTTGATTCATATATTGTGATATTATTATATAATGAATATCATTTTATTAATGGCGTTTGTCTATTTTTTATTTTTATAGTAATATAATTATTGAATGAGTTTAATAATGTTTATTAAATACTTCATTCTCAAGAGTTGAGAATATGAATGATGGATGATCTTTAGAATAAATATTATAAAATAGTTTTTTTGTTATAGAATTAAATATTGGATATCTTTAATCTAGAAGATCAACATAATGCGTTTAACCCTATGATTAGTATGAGATACTAATATATATAGGATGGTGAGTCTTATACCATTTAGTACGAGTTATTAAGTTAATCATTATAAATCACTTGTGAGACGAATAAACTAAACATGACATATTTACTATCATAACAAAGTTATCATAGTAGAAAACTTGAGAGAGGAGAAAAAAATCTTCATTTTTAATAATTGAATAGCTTTGCTTGAAGTTGGTCGTGTGAGATAATCTAGAGAATTTGTAATTGCAAATTTCTATTTGATTCTCTAACAGAAACATCATCAACAATCAATAATTGAATTTTGCACTTCAAATGTTATTTTTTTCTTCATTTTCTTCATGTTTATAAAAGAAAAAGTTTTTTTTTTTCTCAACTTAAATCTTCAATTGCAACTTATAATCTTAATTTCTATGAAATATGAAATATGAAATATTTAGAGCTTTCGCTGCACCACTGTATATTCAAAAAAATCAATCAATTTTCAAAAGTACAATAGTATTCTTTTTAATGATTTTAATAATTTGACAATCAAAATTTACCAAAAGGTAATATTACCTAATAAATGGGTATCTTTATATTTTCATGTTTTTATTTTCTATATAGATAGTATTGTATATGATTGATTTTAAGTGAAATATTATAGAAATGAGTTTGATAAACAGAAAAAATAAATTTTTGACCTACTTTTCAAGTAACCATTAAAATCTTTAGCCCTTCTTCTAACTAAGAAATTAACTACTAAAAATCATTTGTATTTTATTGTGATTTTTTTTATAAAAACAATTTTCCTTTTATAATTATTAAAAATATTATTCCACCATTTTTTTTTCCCCTGAAATATTTCCATACTAATTGTAATTCCTCTATTAAAACCAAAGAAACTATTTTCTTATTAATCTTAACTAATTTTGGGATGCATATTTGCAGATTTTCTCTTCCATTTTTTTTATTTTACATTGTTTTCTTTTTATTTTTTTTAATTTTTACATCCACTCTTATAATAAAAATTCAAATTACTATTAGAAACTAAATAATTAGTCTCTCTCACAATGGCAGAGACAACTGCTGTAAATTCCAATATTTTATTTAGGATTTTAAAGTTTCCAATGTTATGTCTTTTTCCATTAATTAATCAGTCGGAGAAGAACAAAAATTAAGAAGAAAATATATGTTCTGACATATTCCTTAACATATACTAACAAAATTGGTTTTTCTTAATAATAATTCTTGTCTTAACTCTGAACAGAAAGCAAAGCATCCATATAAAAAGTTTAACATATCAGACATTTAATGGCATATACTCAACATGCCAACAAGAAGTAAATAATTTGCAATCCTCTAATTACATAGATTTTAGCCCCACAAAGAAATAATATTGAAGCCCCCAAAGAAACATTTTAAAAATGAATTTATCTATGGGTATCTCTTTTGATTGGCATTTTCTCAAATCAAATATTGTCAATTCTAATAAGCCAATACCTTATGTTGTATATTTAATTAAAATTATTTAGTTTTTAAATTAAATATTAACCGCCTATTTTTAAGACACGAATCAATAGTCTTCAAAATAGAGTGTTGAAGGAAGTCGGGATATCTAAAAGAAACAATTTTAATGTCTTTTATTCTGAAAGTATTTTATGATCTTTTGAATAATGTCATATTTCAAATTGGATAAATTTTTAAGTTTTTATATGAATATATAATTATATTATATTCAAATATGAAGTTATTTATTTGCATCCATAAAAAGAAAGATTATACTTGAATATAAGTAATTTATTCTTTAACAACCAATTCTTTCCAAATATTAAAAAGAAAAAGGAAATTATACTTCTGTCAAGAGAGTTGCCCTGAACTCAATATGTTGTAGAACAAGATAAAGGTCCTTTTGACTGCTTCTTTGCATCTCTTACACCTATTTCTGCCTTTGTTCTCGACAAGGTTGTGGGGCCACACTACTCTGTCTTGGGTTGGCCGAGTTCAAAAGTTTTTTTTTTCCCATTTTTTATTAATAAATTTAAGCTCGAGATTGTTCGAAACGACTTCAGCATCGTTTGAACTATATCTCATCAATATAATATGGAGTAAAATTTGATTGATAGACAATTGCTATTAAAGTAACCTGAAAATTGTTCTTGACGTGGAATGAGTTGTATGAAACCCACAAAAATAGTTTTTCATCTTTGCCTCAGCTGAAACCAAACCCAACCATGATTTTCTTTTAATTATATATATGAAGACAACTTGGATGATTCACAGAACCCAATTAGGCAGTTGAATTCTTTAAACAAAACAGATTTTTACCTAATCTTTTGTCATTGTCTAATGATGATAAACTAGTCTGTTTCTCTCAACAGTATCAGTTCCATAAGTTTTGTCCAAACAAAAATGAAATAATATCACTCCAACGATATCTATCTATAACTGAAAATTAACCATCAGACTTTAGCCTGATAGCCAGATATTTATTATCGAAGATTGAGGTAATATCCGATGACCAGACATTTAATATGAAAAGTTGAAGTCTCAAATTCTAAATTCTTTTTCTTTAAAATATGACAGTTTATTTCCCGCTTTTTCTATTTTTCTCTAATTTACCGTACTAACAATATATTAGATATCCGATTTTTTCACCAATCATTCAATTTATTATTTTTATAATAGATGGATATCCAAATTGTGTACCCCATGATCATGCACCTTTGCCACTCTGAACTTAAGGTATAACACTATCTTCAGCACGATTGGCTTGTTTCAACAAGTCGAATAAAAGTGCGGCCCCTGTATTAGTGTGAGAAAATTGCATAGACATCATCTAAAAGTGGAGCCAGTTAAGCTACAAATCTACCAACTGAAACTGTAGCTTGACTTTGACATGGTCAGGTCATGAATTCTTCTTATTTTTGATAAGTATAAACAAATATGCAGAAACTCGATCTTAAAATCTTACCAAGTTGAAATATAAATCTACCACCGGATTAAGTTGTTTGTAAATTCGGGTATGGATTCTGACTCCCCCCGCAAGCAGAGATTTCTTCTTTGATCAGACTATACAAACTCTCAAAAACAAGCATTTGTAATAGTTGCAAGAATTCATTTTTTGATTTGAATGCTCAGAGGTGATTTATTGCAAACAAGGCCTTAAGAAAAGTATGCAAATGACAAAGATTTACCAGGTAGCTATTACTCATTTACCTGATGCGCTGAAATGTTATATATTACAGAGCACTAGTTTACAAAAATTACACCACTTTTAAAGTACAACCATAATGTAGGAAGATTTTTCTGAAAGAATAACAAAGCAAAATTAACAAAAATGATGAACACAGATTTTTCAATAATATCATCTTTAATCTATGACTCCTAATATATATACAAGCATTTTCCTCAATGATTACCTAATCGCCTATCCTTATGGCTGTTCCATCTTCCCAAATGTAGCAATATCTGAGTATTCCCCAGTTACCCTGCCAAAGTGCATGTACAGGACTCATCAGCAGTGATTTCATGAAGAACAGGGGGGAGCAACAAATACCCACATGAACTCTAGAAATACAAAGACGTATTTGACACTGTAAATGGTTAAAAACACTGTCCGAAGGAAGAAACAATTAAATTTGAGCAAATCAGACAACTGATATCTATATCTCGTCCTCATTCTCAATTTGAACAATAAAAACTCAATTTGTGTCAAAGACAGTCTCTTTTTATTAACTGAAATTGACCCATCCTCGACAAATTTTATCAGTCGAACAATCGGTAGGGCTGCAAATAAGTCGAGCCACTTGCTAGCTATTGGAGCTCAACTCAACAAAAGCTCACACTAGCACATTCATTTTAATCAATGAGCCAGCTCAATCTTCTTTTAAGGCTCATTTGCTAAATGAATCAAATTAAAGCCTAGTGATATGAAAATATATATATATATATATATATATATATATATATATATAAATATAAACTAAAGCTTTTTATGCATTTTCAGTTTTTGCCAATTCCTTAAAACTAATAGTACTTGAAACTTTGTCATTGGTTTCAATTTTAGCAATTAGGTTCAAATTGAATCAACTCAACTCAATGGAACTAAGCCTTAATACCAAATTAATTGGGGTCGGCTATATCTATTCCCTTTCTCCACTTCAACCATATCTTGGAAAGATATAGAGCCACTTGATCGTCTTGCCAAAAAAAAATTATTATTTTATCATAAAGATATATTACTAAGTTTCCTATATTAATGAGAGAAAGAAGGGGAGTATGGGCAAGTTAGTAACTTAGCATTACAAACATGCCATTTTATTTAGCTCAGGAATAAATATTTATTGCCAACTTGAACCTAATTGCTAATATTGAAACCTGCATAAAGATTGGGATTTCTTGTCGTTTGGCTCTAATAAATGAACCTAGTGGTGTTGGGTAAAGCTCCGGTCTTCTAACTTAATGAGTTGATTAGTTTATAGATCTATGAGCCAGCTCATAATAATTTATTAACAATTCAACTATGAAATTGAGACTGATATGCTTTTACTATACGACCTTTATTATTTACTAAGAACTTTATTTTGAAAATAATATTGTTTCAATTTTATGATATAATATTTGAGAAGTATATATTTTATCATACAAATTACTAGAAATGAATAAAAATTAGAATGCATATTAAGACATCTAAAATAATATCAAAATTTGTAAATAAGCTAGTCAATAAGTTTACTTACAACTTAGTTCAACTATGTTGAGAAAGACTGATTTAATGTTGGTTCATTTAATCTTGTCCAAGTCAGTTAGGAATAGGGTTCTGCTCAGTTCAACTATGTTCCTCTGAATAAGTCAAACCTGAACTAGTTAAAACTCAATTCTTTTGCAGCCCTAAAACATATCTCACAAGACCTCAAACATAGATTTTTCTAAATCCAATGCGCCCTAAAAATGAAAAATATGGTCTTTAGAATCAATTACTAGAATTAAAAAAAATAAAAATCCGAGTTGATGTCAGATGAGATTTCCAGTGCCCAAATTGATCAAATTCAAGTGGAGCATGGGTCGTAGCAACTAATCAAAAGTTTTATGATCGGATTCGAACAAATTTAATAATTATTGCCAATTTAAGAATTACAAGCTCACTATCACTTCACCTAAGCATTTTCTAACCAATTCTTGCTCTGTTGTGCATTCCATATTTTATTTAAAAAAAAAAAAAATTCTTCCTATCCATATTCCATGTTAATCATGCAATTGAATTTTGAATCCAAGAGAACTTTCTTACTCATGGCCAAATTTGGATTTTCACAAAATGATAAAAAGTCAAAAAGTACCATGATTCTCATACCTATTATATGACAAGAAGGCGTCACCTATGGTCCCAACAACCTTATTTCTCACCTTCCGCACACAAATCTGCAAGTTAAAACCTCAGAAATTGGTTATCATCTATGAATGACAACAAAAATGATGATTATCACAGCACACCAAACAGAAAACCATGATCCCTGTGTGTGTGTTTTTATGCATGTATGCATCAGACATTGCGTTCTCCTGAATGCGAGGGATCACGGCACACCAAGCAGAAAACGATGACCTCTGTGTGTGTGTGTGTGTATGCATGTACGCATCAGACATTCTGTTCTCCTGGTTGTTATTTACTCAGGTAGGTTATATTTGTTAACTGTGTATATGTGCCATAAAAGAACTTTAACAATAATGAAAATGTCGATGATTGTAATGATCCAGCACAAAAGCACATGCATTTAACTCACCTGTACTTGATCTATAGCTCCAGCCTCTGGATCCCTGTTACGATGAACAACAATTCCATTGTCACACTTGTTTATGAAGTGAGCACTCCCACTGATATCATATAGATTAGGAGGAGATCCAGTCCAGTTTTGCAACTGTTAGACAGAGAGTACAGGTAAGTGATTAAAGTGAAGGAATAGTTTGACAAAATCAAGGCTTGAGGTGACCAACCTGTCTGGGATGTGCTACAAACCAAACATGACATAAGTGATGTTGAGCGAACCGCTTAATCAACGTAAGCATCCGACTTACATACTCTGTCTCAGTCCTGTCACAACCAAATTTCTAGCTTGAGGACAAACAGTAAATTTACAGCCTTCTGACACAAGGACCAAAAATTACAAATCCCCATATAAACCAATAGTTTTCTTTTACATTTGGTACTTGATTACTCCATCTAATTTCTGAAATGCAAGATTCATTTTCAGTTAAGATACTGAAGAGAGCACAAAAGAAAAGGGAAAGAACCATGTTATTTAGATTTATTTCAAAAATGCAATTTGAAGGGTTGTGCATTATCAGAACCTTACAGAAAATGTTTATACTTGCAATAATTTATTCATCAATAAGCTTACAAGAAACTTTGCAACCAATATCAAAATATGGATTGAGGTTGCAAGCAAATGCGGTCAGGCATACAGCTGAAGCTTCAAGAAGAGAAGGAAAAGAACAATAATTTTTTCTGATGTTTTAAAACCTAATGCAGAATTCCAAATTCCTCCTTTGAAAGCTTTTCAAATCACACGAGGAGGATCCAGTACCATAAAGTTGATAATTCCACACTATTACATGCCACAGGCAGGTGGAAAAGTTATAAGCAGTGGGAATTTTAGTTACGATGATTGTCTTTAGGCTCCTCACCCCATCCAAGATTTGCCATAGTAAAATGGCTTTTATAACAAAAACACTTCTGAAACACATTAGTTGAGCATTTCAATCTATAACTTAATTTTCCCTTGCAAGGGACATGCAGTTAAACAAAGCTATTTGTACTTTCACAATTACTCAACATATCTCCAAACCTGAACTAACTGGACAGACCAAATCCTAACTTTAATTACTTTTATAAATATGAATTACGAGGCCAAAAACCATTACTATGGAAGGTTGGGTGTTAAACAAAATGAATCACCAATACACTAACAGTAATTGTTAAAGAGTTTGGCAATGATGGGAAAATGGGATCAAAATCTCACATGCTAATAGGACGCTGATGGTCAAGCTCATTGTACGGATCAATGACAAGTCCTCGCACTCCATGCCTTAGAACCGCTGCTCTTGCAAGTTTAAGAACCCAATCGACACTTGGTAGTTTATCATCCTCACATCTACTCCATGGTCATGGGAACAGTAATGTCAATATATATATATATATATATATATAAATCAGAAACCAATAGTCTGATCAAACCAGGAAGAATTACAATAATCAAGTGGAATAGAATTTCTAGTTCTAATGCCCGAATAGTAAACAGATAACTCTAAAAAGGAACTCACCTTATGAGGTAAAATGTATCAGCTAACCACTGCTTCCCTTCCTCAAACTCCTCAACATTCATTCGTTTAACAAATTGTCCATCAATATCAGAGGCATAACTATGATAGGCAAACAAAACAAACAACAAAATTAACAATATTCAAGGCCTGTGAGTTAGAAAACTATCAGTAAAGTACTAGAAGTAACAATTAGAAGCACAAGCCATGGACAAAGATAACATATTCAATAACTAAATCATTCAACATGAAAATCTTACATGATTTTCATGTATTGACAACCTTCCTTGCCGATCCATAATCGGGAAACATACCCATTTCCAAAATACCCAAGAAAAAAGAACCAATTTGTAACATCAAATGTTTCAAGCATGCAATATGAGCAAATGCATCATGATACTGAAGAATGGTCCATACAAAATATTTGTTATGTAAAATGAAAGATTGTTCTGACATAGTCCCCATAGAGATCTTTAAGAAAATAATGGACGTAGTTGAGTTGGTAATGAAGAAGTAAAGTTTGAAGCAAAGAATGAAATAGCTGTAAAGTTTGAAGCAAAGAATGAAATAGCTGTAAAGTTTGAAGCAAAGAATGAAATAGCTGTTACCTCATAGAAACTACAAAAAAAAAAGAGCCAAGTACAACTTGGAGCAACAACAATAAATTCCCACAAACTTACCGTGCATCAAAAAAGGGCTTTTTTATGCGTTTCTCTAAAAGTTTCCTAGCATGCTCCCGAACCTATAGGATAAAGAAATAACAAGAGAGTAAGATGACCTTCAGTTACCAGGGCATTATGACTAAGATTATGTTTCAAAAGGTTGAGATGCGAATCACCTGACAAAGACATGAGTGATCAAAATATGTAATCTTGAAATACATGTATTGTTAATAGAATTTTGAAGTAAGCTATTTCCTAACATTGATTCATCAGATAATTGAGCATTTATAATTTACTCATACAAGTAGTGATGGGATAGTTTCTAAAGACAAATTGCAATTTATTGAAAGGCATATAGTGATAAATATGAACAATAGAAACTGATGTTCACTATCATCATAAGTTATTCTGATTAATCCATAATCTAATTACGCTCCAAATTAAATAGTATATATATCCCATGTGTTTTTATGTAGTTAAATAGACAGAGCAGGATGCACGTGCATATATGGAGACAGACAGCAAACACTTACATCAAAGTCATACAAGTGAATACAAAAAGGACAAATAGCTTACTCTGTTCTCCATAGAGCAAAGTGCAAATTTCCAACCAACACTTCTATTAAGATTGCACAAGAGAGCGTCAATCCACTCACTCTTACCAGAATTGGGAACCCCAGTTACTATAGTCAGCTCTCCTGGCATAACCTAACCAAAACATAATACAGAATAATCAAATCAGTTCAAGTATTTATGAGGATTTCCAATAAGTGACAGCTAGTACACACATGTTAACCTGATTTGTTCACTCATCTCTATTTCAGAACAGAATTCAAGCACAAACTCACTTCTAGAGGGAAAATAAAAATAAATAAAGATGCATAATACTTAAGAAAAAACAGCCTTGGTTATTTCCCCAAGCACTTAAAATTGATTGGAACTTAGCAATTACATTTAAAAGTAAAATTGATATTTGGCTGCACTGTCATTTCAGCCTTTTTCTTCTCAAAATTCATGAGAGCATAAAATTGTTGCTCCTTGAGTTTCAGCACCAAACCATGCAGTAGAAACTGTGAATTCAAAGTCACGATCATAAAATAGCTTTCATCTAGTTCAAACTCAACAATTTAGATTAGAATTGCTTTTGTATTTTACACCTGTCATCTTTATGTGCAAGGTTGTTTCACATCTTTAGAGTACATATTATAGCTTCTGGGCCAAAGAATGATGAGGGAAAAGTAGCAAAAGTTGAATTCAAATCACAGCATTTACAGAAAGTTAGGCTCATACGGAACCAAATATATGATAAATTATTCATGTTACGTGTTACTAGCCACAACTAGTCTGCAACTTGGTTGAATTGATACAGTGATGTTCATTATGTTAATGAATGAGAGACAATATCCATGATGCATACTTTTTCAGAACTCCTTCATATCTTTGATACAAAAAAATTTAACACATATATGCAACAATTTGATTGGGGGGCCCTAATTAAACTATTTTTACTAGTTTGATGAAATCTTATTAAGAGTTCTATCTTAATCAAATAGATATTTACATTAACCTTGATTCTTAAGAGCTTTAATCCAACTCGACTAAGTGTACAAGTTATTAAGAGGAGAGGAATGTTTAATTTCTAATATAACTTAATCAAACATATATTACATTTAACCTGGATTGTTAAGAGTTCTAATACAACTCAATTAAGGGTACAATTTTGTTAAAAGGACAGGACAGGTTTGTTTAATTTGTTGATTTGTTGATACATCGGCCTTTTAGTACTTTCTGTTATTAATACCAATAGTTGTGCATCCTCAATTATATATAAATTTGAGAGAGAGAGAAGAATGGACGACCCCATTCTAGGGGAGAGTTTCAGTTCAAGAAAAAGAATAAGAAAATGAAAACTGGCAATTGCACAACAGATTCTAGGATTGAGAGAAACCATTTCAATCCCTGGTGATTTACTCTTAGGCTTTTAAATCGTTTGGGAATCCTGACAACTGATCAGTTTACAAGGGCTCTGAATGCAATTAATTTAGATGATAATTTTACTAATGGGACCCCTGAAAGATTCTACTATTAAGCACCCAGGAGGTTCCTAGTACCAGCCCATGTATGAATTCAAATATTGTAGGAATCTTCAAAATAAAAGATATTTTATCAACAAGAAAAGAATTTGATTAGTTATAAAATTATCTTGCATTAATGTGATTATCATAATTATCTCAGTGAGGAAATGGAAAAAGAAAAAGAAAGAAATGAAAAACAAGAGAACTCTCATCTTTTGATATTAATGCTGTAACTTTTGAAAACAACTAAATGTTGAAATGTTGAATGGAAGAGAATGAACATAAGGTATAGCAATTAATTAGGGTCTGCAGATAAACTTCACAAACAATTTTTTGAAGATATTTTTGAAGACATGTTGTACACCTTTATCACTCAATCAATAAGCAAAAAATTTGTAGAAGATATATAATTTTGTTAGATAACACACATACAAGATAAGAGTACTCTTTATTATGGAAAACAGAAATGCAACCTTAATGAAAGAGAAAAGAACTGAAAATTCATAGAAATCAAACTATGCTTACATTGTATAACCCATCTAGAGAACTCCACCCAGTTGAGGCACCATATTCAAGACCAAGAGTCCGATGATAATATGCATCAATTTCATCAAAATATTCCATGAAGTTAAACAATCCACTGATAGGGTACAACTCTGCATTGTCAATCACTTCCCTCAGCGCAGTAGGACCCAAATACATGAGCACCTGAGAAAATTGACAAAATGCGAGCCACACTGTCTGACAGTAACCTCAAGAAAAAACAATCTACAAAAGTAACTGCAGCAGTCTTTGGGCGGCCCATCATACAAATAAAAACTACATATGGAAGCAGCAGTTAAACATACAAATCACTGATCACACGGCACGTTGCATAACCAATAACTAAGTAACAAACAAATAGATCAGTAGAAGGAAAAATAGCCTAAAAGCGCATTTTCCATTTTTGCTGAAAATGCTTCTAAATCACCGTCATTATTCAATAATTTTATAAAGAATCATAATAGCAGCTCAGGATAACCCAAGCAGAAATTCAAATTGAACTTTAAAACTCATTTGAAGCATTATGTGCAGAAAGAGGTGAGCCTGACCTCATTAGCATCTTTGAAATGAGTATCTTTACTTTTCTTTGGCCATCTGATTCGCCAGCATCTGCATCCATAGAGAAAATAAAGGATAATTCTCAACAACTTGTATAAACTGTTTTCACATGAAAAATATCGACAATGTTATCACACAGAAAAACCTTTCTCTCCCAATGCGACGTGCAATCTCTTCAGCTAAAGCTTGGCCAGGTGGATCCCCATCCGTGGCAAGTATTATGCGAGATGCCTATTAGAATAAATATTTCAACATCATTAATGTTTAATTCAAAGTGTTTCACATTAATGGGTGAACCAAAAGCAGTGAAAGTATTATATACTAACCTTATCCAAATACTCTTTGCAATTCCAAAGATATTGATATTTTGTGTCCTAGCTTCACAAAATAGAAACAAGAATCAACTCCAGACTTCAAGATCAAAGCAACAGATATTAAAATCATTAGCACGGGATTCACTTTTAAAGTTGAATAGGTACTTGCAAGTTTGATAAGGCAAAGGACGCCCACTGGTTAAAACTAAAACACTACTTTATTAATTTGTTGACAGCCTAATGCTAGAGCAATTGAAAAAAATGATTTACATCTATGTGATCACCTGTGAAGATGAAATGAACCACATCCTAATGCTAGAGCCGCAAAAGAATGACTTACATTTGTGTATTCACTTGGCTGTAAGGATGAACTTTGTACAATTTATCATAGATATTAAACATGCAAGGCAAATCAGAGTGCAAAAGGGTCCTAGAGGCTAGGCGGAAAACACAGTCGCGCGCCTTATCGAAGTGCGGCACAAAAAAAGATCATACTATAAAGCTAATAAGGCTCTTAACATACTACGTGCATAAAATCATCAACTAGATATCGAGAATGAAACAACAAAACTTTAAGGGTTTCGCTTTTAGATGTAAATTTCATCTTTCACAATGAACCATGCAAATGCAGGAGAATTTCTATTGCTTTAGCTTCAGATCGCAGTAACAAGAAAACCCCAACCAACAAACAATATGCTTTTCCACTAGCTAGGGAAGCTAGAGATGACCCAGCACTGCATAATGAGTTCACATAACAAATGGTCACAGAACAAAGCATGTTAAAATTTCTACACGGGAACTTGTAACCTTCCAATAATTGCAGGGATGTTGTGCTTGGTTTATGCATGCAAAATTGCTTGTCTATGGCAACTGCAAATGCAACATGGGGGCTGATGCTTGTCTAGTGCTAGAAGGTCAAAGAAGTCAGTGACCTAAAGTTTGCGACCAAATCTCCATTGCATGGAAGCTGTAACTATAACCGTCCTAAGGTACCGAAAGTCCTTTTAAGTTCCAAATCACAAGAAGGGCATAACAATCTAGCCACTGTCTAAGAGAGACACTCGATCAAATACTGGAGGTATCTCCCACGATGCTTCATGTCATGCCAAATTCGCTCAAGACTAGTGCTCATTCATTAATCCAAAAATCACTTTAAACATTAATTGTTAATTAGAAAGGTGGCATGTAAATAAATATTTTATCAAACATGCATGCCAGTTAGTTTATGAAAGAGTTAGGTGCATGGGCAAGAATATACTTGTAGTACCAAAAACATTTGATCATTACCATGCCGAAGTTGGTTTTTTAAGTTTTTGGGATATCTTTTTAGGTGAAGTTCGGCATGATTATCATGTAGTCAATCAGAGTTGACAATCATGGTCTTGTCAACAAAGAAGTCAGGATCAAATTCTTTCAATTAACATTCTGCTCCTCTCCTTACTAGTGGATCCTCAGACTCATTTCTCTCATTCTATCAAACTAATCTTATTCTTGGATCTTGTTCATAAGATTTCTAAAAATCAATATTTTTACGTATTCTTATAATTTCTATATGCATTACAGTATCCTATATTTTATTATTTTATATTCTATTCTTTCTCGCCAACTTTCTTATATTTTCTTTTGGCCTTATATACCTTAGAGTAGGGGTTGAAAGACACTTTTAATCTCTCGCAATGGCTTTCAAGAGGAAGAGTTCAACTCTCCTTTAATACTCCAAGTAGCTTGGATATTGAGTTATTGGTTTGTTCGGCAATACTTTGAGGATATGTAAGGTATCATAGACTTCATACTTTTCTCTTCCTTTATTCTTGTAAACAAATCTCTTTTTCTAAAACTGAGGTTGGCAAGCCCCTTTGCATCATGGGCTAAGCCATTTCCAGAAAGAGAGACAATAGAGAAGAGGCGAAACTCAACAAGGAACTTATCAACTTATTTTGACTTAATAAAACACCGATCGCCATCTCACTTTGCTTGTTTTATGTAAAAAAAAACTCAACCAGGAGAAGCGACAGGCAAGTCCACAATTTGAATTGACAAGGCAATAGAAACACTGTACACTCTTAACAGAGGAGATAAAAGAAAACACTAGAATTTAACGACAGCAACATTAACTATAACAAAAAGATAGTAACAATGACAATGGTAAAAATTAACAGTAGCCAGAATCAGAATTTAAAAGTTGACACGGACCTGCTCTTTAGATGGCAATTCTTTTTGGGAAACTTGTCCAGGAGCACCATCAGGTACACTAACACAATTACGAAATCCAGCCTCTTCCATTGCAAGCTTGTCCATTTCACCTTCGACCTATAATCAAACATCAAGTATTAGGTCTCATGTTAAGTAAATAAGTTAATAAGTAAAGAATATGCAACTATGGAGAAACTACGTACAATAATAATATCATCAGTTTCCTTGATATCATCCAGCCCATAAAATATTTTGTCTGTATCACTTTCCTGAAATAAATGCAGATAAAGTATCAAATTCAATCTGGCAAATCCATGCAGGCAAAAGTAAACAATTCATCCTTGATCTAGCATGACGGAAAAAAATACTTTGTTATTCAGGCCCTGTTCCTTTTCGAATTTCAGCATCAAAGCCTATTTGCTAACAGCATGAGAATTTGATTTGCAAGCATTATTGGAAAAGCTTTGCTAGATTGAAAAATAGCAGAAAATTACTTAATGGACCCCCATCCCCATACCAACAAAAGAAAGTAGGCACCAATAAAAGATTATGCCATAAAGAGCTCTTCCCTTCAAACAATTCAGCTACTGTAATTTGAAGATGAAAAATATAAAATAAAATGTATAAGAAATAATATAAACCCAATCTTCTCTTCTCTTCTTAGATCTCCCGGAATTGAGCTAAACCAATCAAGACCATCATTTAGTACAAATAAAAAATCAGCACTTCCAAGAACTGCCCCAACATCTCAGCTTTTCCTTTCCTTTTTATTGCTTTGCACTTTCATAAAATGAAACCTAATATTCCAGCTAAATATTTGTACTTTTAACTCATATGAACCTTCAAATCAATAACTGGTCCATAGATAAATAGATTTTGGCTAGCTCTTTAATTCAAATCTATAGAGAGATAGATGCAGAAATCAGAAACCAAATTTCGCTGTTATGAATTTTGAATCTATCTCAGCTACCTTATAGAAGTCCTAAATCTATTAAGAGTAAAAGTACAAACAGAAAAAGGAAAGAAGAGGTCCATAATATAACTGAGATAGAGGAAAATACAGGATGAGTTTATACTTCTACCATTTCTGCCACTTGATTTCATTCTCTAATGCCAGCAATCAAGCAGACTTCAATTCCAAAGTCAATACTGTTCTAATACTTTTTAAAACTTATCCTGCAAGATAAGACTTTTATCCAATGGCCAGAGAGCTTGTTCCAGCATTTATAGCCAGACACCGAAACAAGAGATAGTGCCAAAACTAAATCTAATGATGTTATTAGAAAAGCTAGTGGCTATGGAATCACTAACCAAAAGATCAATCTAAAACCTAAGCAGCTTATATTTTCACCTGGTATCAAAAACCATGATTTTTATACAAATTTCTAACTATGCACTAACTTTTCAATAGATTCAGATGAATATGGTTAAGAGAAAATTTTTGTCAAAAACCCAAGTTCTCCAATGTTATCTCAGCCCCTGTATCCAATTATAAACAGACTTTCAGTTAAAAACCAACACTACTTGAACTAGATTTCATATGGAATTTCCAAATTTCTCATATTTTTTAGAGCTTGAATAATGAGAAGTATATTGCAGTAAAACCAAAAAAAAAAATGGTTGGGTTTGGACTCCAGAGCAAGCTGCAAAAAAGATCTAAGAGAGAGGTTAAAGAACAAAAGCAAAAGCAAACTAAAGATTGTATAGATCACCCTTAAAGAAAGAAGCACAGCAAAGTGAGAGAGAGGCCAGTATAGCTGTAAGGTTATATTAAAGGGGGAAGAGAATGTGGATACAGCTGACATGTTCGGCCAGTAGATTTTTTTACTGTTTGTTAATCCCGGAAAGTCATTTTTCTAAGACACATCTAGATGAATTGCTCATGCCATTAGTAAATAGGCTTTGATACTGAAATATGGAAATACAAATACCTGGATAAACAGATCCAAGTAATAAGGACTCAAGTAAATTTGCCATATAAGTTCAGGGAATTGAGCTCTTGCCCATTATATTCCCAATAGACTACTGTAGATAAATTTCTTTCATAGATAATTGGCATCAACCCCAGAACTAAATAGGAATGTTCCAAGAGAGATAAATTTCATAGAAGGAACCACTTACAGAGGTTCAATCCGAGGGCCTAAGGAAACTTCCTATACCACTTGATGCTAACCATAAAAGGACAAGAATAAAATCCTTTAGATTTTTTATGCCAACCTTAGCACTTAACAAGTACCTGCCAAAAATTCTTATTGATATCGCGATACTTGCAGCTGGTGAGTTCTCCATTTCGCCAATATGTAAATGCTATAACAATCTGTCAGTATGATGGAATAATTATTAGAGAAAATAGAACTCTCATCATGTTATATTAAAAAAAGATAAAGGAAAACCAAGCCTACATTTTCTGGAGGCAATTAACTAAAAAGCACCAAAAGCGCCACCCTAGATTACAGAAGTATAAATAGACAATAAGCAAAGCATTTAAAATCCTCTTCTACATGCCATAAGAGCAGAAAATATTTCGCTTGATCAATAAATTTGTTTGACTCTTCAAACACTCAATAACATAATGCACATAGTAATAATTAGATATTACTAGAATGATATATTAGGAATAAAACATTCATAAACAATCTGAAAATGATAGTGAACTACAGTGTAACAGTAGAATTCTAGAGTTCAAAAACTATTTATTTGCCATACTCATTTAAAGTTCAAATGAATCCGGTTCCATGATTAATCACTAAAGACCACAGGTAGTATTACTGAATCAGTAATATACACACACACCTGATTACCATAACTTCTTTGCATGACACGATTTCTATGCAACGTCTCTGCTGATATTAACCGCTCCGCGAAAAAACCAAGAATCTGAAAGAAGGAAAGAAAAAGTCATAAATAAATGCGTAGAAAATGGATCTGAATAAGCTTACACACCCCAGTACAATCTGAATACAGCCTCAAAAAAGATATAACAAGGAACATATGAGTGCAAGTCGACATGCAGAATTCTTGCATATTTCACATCATAATTCATGAATCAGGTGAGGCAAATTATTGCAATAGAATTTTAATCTGCAGTAAATTTCCCCCCAATCCTGAGTGCAGCGAACAAAACAAACTGTTATAAAGCAACCATTCAGTATCTGGACAGAAAAAGTGTTTGCCTTGACAATTAAATTTGATCTTGCTAATTAAATCACATAATACTCCACCCAATTGAAAGATGTGGAAAAGCAGAGTGAACTAAATTAGAGATTTGATCTTTTTCATCCATAAACCTAAAATTGAAACAAGTAACATGATTAAATTATGATTTTACTCAGGCTAGGAAATGATTTTGGACCATGCTCAACTCACCGGAATATGGGTTTGCAATATGAACATTCAGCTTTGCTACAATGTTCAGTTGGCACGACCATTTCTCTATACAATTTTTTGAGAACTGTTCCACAGACTTTTTAACACTAGTACATCCCTGTTGTGACAACAGGCCTAAAACTAAAGAGTCTATGCAATATAAGTTCCTCCCTTGAGACTATGAGCTACATTATCAGAAAGTACCACATCAACTGACCAACAACATGATCCTTTGTTAGAAGGAGAGAGAATAAGTGGGACACGTGTTGCTGACGTGTTCCACTTAAATAAATGAGGACTATTTTTCTTTTTTTATATATTACATGTAGACTGCCACATCACTTTTCCGTTAAACAGTTTTTGACAGATATTGACAGAAGGGAGATTTGCGATACTAAAATTAAAGTGTAGAGGGTTTAGTTACAAATTAAAAATTAGGGACTTTGATGCAACTAGCCCTAAAGTTCAAGGACAGCAAAGGTAATTTAGCCCCTTTTTAACACTAGTACATCCCAATTGTGAAGGCCTAAAATTTCTAAAGAGTATGCAATATAAACCCTCCTTTTATATCAACTGATCAACAACATGATCCAAAAAGAACTCGCTAATACCCAATAGCCATGGGCATTAAAATCACAAGCCAATCTGCCCTTAACAGTATCCAAAACTAATGGCATCGCAGGAATTTCACAATAATTATAGCAGCCTAATAGACCTTTAAAAGAGTTGCAATATGTATATCTGCAAAAGTTTTCCCTGCATTTTTTATGGTTGGCCCTACAAAGAGCCTCCTGGTGGAAGCAATATGGACCACCTTGACACATGGAGGACAGACTCAAATATGCCTATATGGCTAAGAAAACCTCGCAGCATCTAAGAGGGTTGAACCTTCACAGGCAATGGAAAGGGAATAAGAATGTCAGACATCATCCCAACTCAGAAACATCTTTAATAAAAATGAGGGGATAGAGAGGAAAAGAGAAACCAACAACCTCGGTGCATAGTGGTTGCAATCCAAGACCCTCCACAGTGATTTTTCTTGTCAGCTTAACTTTTTTAGGTTGGACTGAGCTTTCATATGTAGAGTGTCTTCCTGCATAGGACTGAACCAAGAGCAGCTAATAGGAGAATAGAAAACAAATGATAAAATAATAGTTAGACACCTCAGATGAGCAACCATCTTACCTTCGTTCCACCATTCCACCCACACTTACCTCGAAAGCAATTCCAGGTTGCATTAGCCCTATACAACAAAGAGGAACAAATTTATCAATCTGCTAGAAGCTAAAAGTACAAATTGATAGCGGGAAACTATAAGAGCTTACCCATCTGGGCTGATAAAAAGAGATAATGATCTCTCCCCTGATTGCCCACCGTTGCACTAATGCAAAAACAAAAAATGACACATTACTAACCATTGGGATTCAATGTTAAGGAAAGGTTAATAGCAAATATGAATCGAAATTTTACAAAATTGGAGTCAAAAGATTCAGCCTCATTGCTTATAATTTTATGAAAAAAAAAAAAAGAATTATTACAAATGTTCAAACATTTTGCATAGGTATGGTCCATCTTTCACAAGAAAAGCAGAAAGGAATAAAGACAATCTGCTGTTAAAGCTTAAGGTAAATTTATGGTACTGGCAGTTATTCATGAAAATACAATCTTGTCATGATCTTTTTTTCCTTTAGTGATCCAAAAGTCAGCCATCAACCATTTTTAACATGATTTTGCATGAGTAAGCTTAAAAGTTGAAAACTTTAATGCATATAGCCATAAAATTAATAAATTAACAGATTAAATGAAGAACAAGAAAAGAAAAAAAGAAAGTCAATTTAAACATTAAATATTCTCAATTCCCAGAAGCAGCTAAAGCAAAGCTAATATTAAAGGGCGACAAAGATTCCATGTTAAAAATAAAAAAAGAACTACCATAGGACACAGTAAACTACTATATTGTCCGGGAACCAAATTCTCCATTTGAATACCAAGCACTTCCAATTTTCCTCTTAATTTCTCCAAATGCGGCTTCTCCGAGTCTTCACTAGAAACTGAAAAACAAAACAAAGATATCCATAGCAAAGGCTATTAAAAATGTGAACCTTTTTCTCTATCTATATCAACAAGCCCACGTACATCTGTTTTCCTTCTTGCATTTAAAGAAAAACCCCAAATATAATTGCCCAAAAACATGCAAAAAAAAAAAAAAGAATAAAAGTACCTGGAGCTGGAAGAGTAGCAAAGCCATTAGTTTTAGGGAGATAAGGGCGGTTTTTAGAGATGGGTTTTGAACAAAATACTGGCAGAAGGCGTCTACATGTGTGGTATTGAAGCCTACCTGAAGAAGAATAAGAAAAAGGAGAAAGTGGAGGTAGTGTTGTTGTTGTGGGTTTAAGGAATAATTTAGAACCCATAAAACCGACTTTTGAGGAAGAGGATGAGAGCTTGTAAAGATGGATTTGAGGACTGTAATAAGCATAACGAAACATTTTATTGATTTGGTTAGCTTTTTCGGAATACACTTGAACAGAGCGCCATGGAAAGAAGAAGGAAGAAGGGGTTATAAGGGTTTTAAGGCTTTGTTTAAAAGAATTGGATTATGTAAATGAGTTATTTGGCACTGCAAATTATATGATTAACAAGAAGTCCTTTCCTCGCGAATGGACCACAATTTTTACCATTTTTTGTTTTAAACAGCAGTTTATGGAAAAAAATTAATAGTATTTTTAATATTTTATAATTGTTTATTATATTATCTAAAAACCGTAATTATTTGAAATATTCTAAATAGAATTTCTGATATTTGAAAACTTTATTAAATTAATATAAAGATTTAAAAATTAAAATTAGTGTATTTACTATGTAGAGAATTAAGATTATAAATATAATTTGTATTAAATAACTATTTATTAACTAATATAATATTGAAAGTATAAAATTATTTATTTTAAAATTATATATTTAATTAAAAAATTAATTTATTAGTTATTAATATTAGTAAATAACAAATATAAAGTTAATATCAATAAATATCTATGTATTAAAGTAATGTATTATTAATATTAATAAATATTTATATTAAAAATTTATATTTTTATATAATTAACTACATAAAATCATAATAAGAATATAACTAATATGATATTTTTTAAGATTAATTATTATTATCTAACTAAAAAATCGATTTATTAGTTGTTGTAGTACTAAAAGAAAAAACAAAATATTATTTTTTTAAGTTAAGATTCTTATTTAATAAAACAATTATTAATTAATGAATTAATTATATTAAAAAAATTACATATTAGCATAATGTTTGTATAATATGCATGTTGCATTTTGTTTTGCCAAATACATACACAATACATCTAAATTTTGCAAATTAGTCCACTTGTGTATTTTGTTTTACCATTTAGATATCTAAAATGTCTTTTCCCCAATGCAATATTTATTTCTTGTGAAAGGAGTGCATGCAGAATGCTTTGCCTAACATGTGTAGAGTAAAGAATCATAAGCAATCACATTAAACTTATTAATTCAGTTGTATCTCATTAAAACACTATATTTTTTTAATTGAAAATTGTATAATTCTGCAATTCATTATCTTTTTTAAAATCAATCTTCCTATAAAATGAATTTTATTGCTTATGTAGTGTTTGATTGAATTTATTAAATTTATAAAATTTATTTATAATCTAAAATTTATATGTTTTAAACGGAATAAAAGTTAATTTACTATTTTACATAATTAAATTTATATAGAATTGATTATAGCTAAATAAATTTAAATAAAATATATAAAATTTTTAAATAAATTTCACATTAGTTTGTTCATATATTGCATAATACTAAAATATCTCTTTTAATTTTATCATTTCTATTTTATTTTCTCTTTTATATCTTTTTCTTAAATGAAATGAATTTTTTTACGAATTTCAACCAAATATATTATTAAAGTATTTTGTACTGCTTTCATAAAGCATTAGGTAGATAAATTTATTTGATATTATGTATATCAATTTTATTGTGGTTTGTTTGTTATTAATTTTTTTTTTGTTAATATCCATTAGGTACTTTTGACAAAATTGAAATTTCTATACAAAAATAGTAATTCTAAAATAATGTCTTAGGATGCTCAATGAAATTGTTTTTTATTTTGTATTTCCTACAGGCTGCAACTTAAATTTTTATTATTTTATTTGTACTTATTGACAATATGATGGATTTATGGGTGAATCTAAGATGGCATTAGGGTAGACCTTTTACAAATAACCCAAAACCTAATTATATTAATGAATCACTAAACTTATATAGAAATTATAGTATAGAAAGATTTAGTTTAATATTGGAGGTGTACTAGAGAGTTTGGTTATGGTAGGATTTTATGTTAAATTTACCTAAACAATTAACAAGTCTTCATTGTACAAGCGTATTCCTTTTTTATATGAATTTTTTAAAATAAAGTAAATGGGTGTATGTATCCCTTTATTTCTAATGTTTTTGAAATGGATTTAAATTAATGAATCTAGTTCAAATGGCAAGAGCGATTGCTCTTAAGAGATGAAGGTCTTGAATTCAAATCCTCATTTTTACACCAAGTGAGATTTCGTCTTTTATGACGAGTATAAAGAGATGGCTACCCTCTATTGTGTAGCCCACGGCCTATTCAGCCTCCTATAAATTAAAAATTATATCATGTTTTTTAAAAGTAAGAATACTTGATTAATAATTAAGAATTCTATAATGAGAACAAACTTATTTTGAAGACGCTCCAATTTCGTTGATAATTCAATGAACTTTATATTAAACTAAGAATTCTAACAGCTAATTATTGAAGATTTGGAGCAATACTATTATATAGTTACCACTATTCAGCTGTAAAATAATTTAATTAACTAATCAATGTTTAGCTTATATGAAATAATAGGCTATACATATAGTCATGTACTAATATTTTATCTGGACTTTTTATCTTTTATGATCATGCCACTAGATCGCCACAAAGACTTTTAACTTTTTTTTACAGAAATAATTCATCTATGATTTTGTTTTATACAATTTGATCTGCAATTAGTTTCTTAATATAAAAACAAAGTACTATTATCATCTTCGTATCAAACTCTATACTTGGATTGTTATTAAAAAAAATATATAAATTTTTTACTTAAATTTGGTGTATATCCCTATTTATACACCAAACCGATATTGACACATATTAATTAGTTTTAAACGATGAGTATGTATCAATCATCTAATACTATAGTGTAAAACACTCATACATACGTGTCACCTTTCTATTAGTTATGGTGTATACACCAAACCTAGTAAAAATCTACCAAAAGAAATTGAATTTAAAAAGTTACTATGTATATAGCAGTTGATGAAATTGGAATTCCCATCTTTCATCAATAATTTTAAAAACTTCTTTGTATTTTTTCTCATTTCTATTGTAAGTTTTAAAATAGCTTACTTAGCTCAATTATAGCTTCACATAGTACCCATAGTCGGTCCTCACTCATTGTCAATAAACCTAAGAACCCAAATAAAAGGGCCCATAATTTTAAGAATATTTGGCATCAACAATTTCCACAACATACTTCCTTATTGCTTTCTTTACCTATTCGCTAACAACCCACTCTTCACAAGTGAACATAACTCTTAATGAATTTTTATATTAGTGGTTGTATTTTAGTGTGAGATAACAAGTACCAAATCTTATATTTCCTAGCCTAGTGAGTTCTTTTTTGTTTCATAAACTCTCTCATCAAGTTCAATAAACCCTAATGATTATTTATGTAACCTATCGTGTTGATAGTCCTTTTCAAATTCTTCTGAAACTTTGTTTACTTTTTCAAAGTTTTTTCAATTTAAGATCAATGTGACGTGTTACACATGAACTCCCATGCAAATAAGGTCTTTTTACTTATAAGAGCTCACTAACCAATTTGAAATTGGATCCATTATCAATAACGACCTGCACAATATTAGCTTCCTCATCATACTTTACAAACTCATTAAGCATCTTAAATATTCTTTCAACATGCATCTAATCATTTCATAAGTATTGTTTTTATAGGATAATTAACTAAAAAAATTGTTAATATTCTATTAGTTCTACTAGATTATCCATCATACACTATAGAGCAACTTTGTCTCAACCATACATCTTTATGGTTCCCCGAAGAATGATTTAGATATAATACTTTTCTCGAAATTAGAATTCTATTCATGGTAGCCAAAAAGCTTCAAATTCAGGCCATATCATCGAATAGTTTCAGCTATCTATTTAAAAAAATTCAACCGAACACAATTAAATAGAATTCCAACTTGATAAAAGAAACTTAGCAACCAATAGCTAAATTCCGACGAACAATGATCACATTCCGGAGACTCTTATATTCAAAAAATAAATTTTAATATTATTTTTAAATAATTTATTTAACATCTTATTTCTACACTAATTATTATAAATGAATTAAATATTAAAATTAAAATTGTAATTATATTACATATATTTTTTTTCTATAACCAAACATAAAATGATTATTACATTATATTATATTATATTATATAATTGATTACGCTACATTTCATTATGTTATATCAAATGTAGCTTTATTGTTAATGAATAGAGGTTGTAAACGAGGCCACTTCTACAATAAATGAAGAGTCTAATTATATAAATAGGGAAAGTGGCAGAGGATATGTAGAAAAGTGATATTGATGATCAACTAACATAAAGTAGAATATATATCAGAGATTACAATAAAAGAAAAGCTGAAAAAAGGGCAAATGTAAATGATGAGATCTTGTCATGTGAAACTAATATTGGGTAGTAGGAACATAAATTGATTAAGGGTTTATTCTTTTAATAGAAAAATAATGACAGAAGTGTTGTAAGAAATTCACAAAAGTCTATTATTTTTTTATATAATTGAGGGTTGGAATTTAAATTCATCATAAGAATTTAAATTTAGAAAAGATAAAGTTTAGATACATAACAAAGATAACTCTTAAGAACTTCTTGACCTAGATTTTTTAAATGTACTCTAAACTCAAAAAATAAGGTTTAAAGTTATATATTCAAATAAAAAATTCTTAGTTTGATTAATTTTTTTCTAATAATAAAAAATTCTTATTTGAAAAAATTATTTTTCTTATTTTTCTATATTAATTTTTTTTATTTTCACTTTTGATTGTAATTTGTAATATGTAAGATCAAATCAGAAAACGCCTTTCATTTCCCCCTCTTCGTCGGCACTTGCCGTCTTTCTTAACAAGTCCTCAAGCCTCTTTTGCGCCGCCTTCCTTATAGAATACGCCGGTTTGACCCTGAAAGCCGAATTCTACGGTAGAGAACATTGTAATAATAAATGGACTAGCATATTTTGTAATATTAAAATATATAAATCATTTCAATCTATTATGAAATCAAATTAATTTTTAATATGAAAAGATTAATGGAATTTCGAATATGAAAAATAGAATTTTAAAATCTACTTATTAAGAATAATAAATTCTAAATTTTTAAAAATTATAAAGTTTGAAATTATGAATTTCAAGACTTTAAATTTTCAAGAATTTAGATTTTCATAAAAAGAACAAAAGCAATTTGAAAAATCAAGTAACTCACTGCTCAATATGATTTTGGGTTTTATTTCAAAAATAATTTAACTAACTGATTCTTTGATTCTAATTCAAAAAGATTAATAGTTAACTGAATTGACCAATTATATTCTTACTAATTATTTTTTATAATTTATATATATATAATTTCTATATAATCTCTTAAGATTATTTTTTAAATGTTTAAGATTTATATATAATTTCTTATAAATAACTTTTAGAACATTTATCGTTTAACTAAAAAAGGATGAATCGAGCCCATTTTTCTCTTTCCGTTTATAATGCTTGAATTTAGAGTGTAATTCAAATTAGTGTTGGATGTTTAATTTTTTTATTTAATATATTACTTTTTTTAATCTTTTATTCATTATTTTTTTCAAATCTTTTGCAAAAAAATGTCAATTACTTAATTTTTGTAAAAGTAATTTTCAAAACTCAAAAAATAAAATAAAAAGTAACCAATTCCAAACATCCCCTTCCTTGTTTTTTTCCTTTTTTTTTTTTCTTTTCTTTTGAAATAAGTAGCAGTTCTTTTAGAACATATTTTTTTAATTAAAAAAAGATAAAAGCTCTTACACCAGTAAAATTGAATAAAGCACATCAGATCAATGATATCCTTTCTTCATTACCAATAAGGATAACAATGGGTGATACATGTAGGTCTCATATGCAGTTCTGCAAAATCTTCAAATCCCTGCCAATGGCTTCAAAATCTGTGTACAATCCCTCTACTTTATATGGAATGTGTTTATTTATTTTTTTTGGTCTCAAGCACAAAATTTAAATAGCCTGACTTATGGCATGCGAGTGATATAGCTCTGCAGTTTCAATTACTTCCTTCAGAGCAATTGGCCCTAAACACTTCAGAACCTGCGGACAGGAACAAAGAGAGAATAAGCACCCCTGACCAACTCTGAACAGAAGAGCTTGCCAATTTCTTAAAAGAGGTATGTTAAAATATGCTAACTTGGCAGCATAAAAAGGTTACATTCGAGGGTGGCTAACAAACAAGAACTAATGATTCTAAGTGCAGGAAAACCTGCAGTCGAAGTTCATCAATTCTTGAATCACTCACTGGCTAGATATATGGCTTAAATGTCATACTATCATCTCAATTATGTTTTTGTTTCTCCCCCTTGCTTATGTTAATTTCATTCTATGATTTGAATAGCTGTTCCTCCAATGCATGAAAAATATTTAAAATGCCAATGAAGTTCATTTATTTTAGTAAATTACTTATGTCTTCCCTCTTTTCTTGATTACATAAAATTGATCATCCTAGTTAACATCTTAGATTACAAGAGGAACTTCTTGTTCGTCTTAACCCCATGGTGAGATGTAAAGCCTAACTTATGCTACTTCCTTTTATGTTTGATTTTTCAGTTTCATCTTAGTACCAAGCATTCGAGCCTTAATCTTCAGAAACATCCGGGTCAGTCAATATTCAAATGCTCGTCAATGAACTGAAAGTCAAAAGATAACAAACAAACCTCATTTGCATCTTTGAAACAGCGGGAGTGATCTTTCTTCGGCCATCGTACAATGCAACATCTGGGGACAAAGGACGTATAACAAATAAATCTTAAGTATTTTGGCATAAGATATACTAGAGGAATAGAAAATGAAATAAGCATTCTGGACTCTGAACAACAAAAGAAAAAGAAAAAAATCCCTCAAGTTCTGGAATGCACAGCATGGTTGCAATAGCTTAAAACCTGAAATCAAGTGTAGTACTGAAGATATTGTATATACTAAATTTCATAATATCATAATTTCAGATCATCCAATTTAATGATAAAACACACAGTCTGCCATTCCATGATCTTGTGCAGTAAAAGTAAGGGTAAAAAATGACTAATAACTCTAACATGCTTGATAGATCCAATGTTGAGATTGGGTGGCTGATAATAAGTTTCTCAGTGAAGGGCACATGAAGTAAAGTAAAACGAAGAAAAACCAGTAACAAAAGAAGATGAAATAGCTTCACTAAGACTGATAGAAAGAAACCACATAGAGAATAAGAGTACCTTGAACCATAGAAGATATTGAAGCTAATGATCTTAAGACCATCAAAGGATTGTTCCTCTCTCATTAAGCACTTTTTTGCGAAAAACATTGACCCTTTAGTAAACTCAAGTATAGTGAACAGAATAACTCCTAATGGGACAGCCAACAATGGAACATTTTTACTCTACTGACCACCCATAAAAAAAAAAAAAAAAAAACCAATTTCTGCATGCATCATAAGTGTTAAAGTACAATTAAAAGCTCTTCAACCTTGCGATGGTTGTCACCTTTCTTTTCCTAGCCGGCGTGCTAACTCTTCAGCCAACGCTTGCCCAGCCACGTCACCATCAGTTGCCAGAATAATGCGAGAAACCTCAAAGATGTAGGGAAAAAAGAAACAAAGAGGGTAAGAAGAAAAGCTCAAAGGATCTTTACATTGCCAACTCAAGCTCTTCTCAAAAGGTTCACACCTTATCCAAGTAATCTCTGCAGTTCCACAGATATTGATATGCTTTGTCCTATCTTTGCATATGCACAGACAAATTAAGAGAAAAGAGGAAATTAGCAGGGAAGTTATTGTTAGATTTATCCTTTTTCTTAGGAATGAAAAAGCGGAGAAGTAAATTTTCATGTCTTGTTAAATAGAATCTTCCACAAAGTTCATATATCTTCAGGGTGCAAAATTGTTGACAATAGTAATTTCTCATGCACTGGACATGGTAAGAGCAACTCCAAATTTTAATGGAAAAGTACATTGTCATATAAACCAATTGGAAGCTGCTTGTTCAATACTAAATACATATGCACAAACAAAATAAATTCATGAAAAGCAAAGGCATGATTCAGAAAGCTTCTTATCCAGTTCGTACATTTTCCAATGGTGGCACATCTTTAGTGGAAACAACTTGTGGTGCACCGCCAGGAACGCTTACACAATTCCGAAAGCCAGCTTCCTCCACTGAAAGCTTATCTATTTCCCCTTCAACCTTTGACAGAACCAAAGAAATAAATTGCAATCATGGAGGGAGAGAGAGATTCAAATAAATGGTTAAAAAATGCTAATAAGGTGACAGCATTTACAATTATAATTTCTGTGGTTTCATTTATGTCATCCAGCCCATATAACCATTTTTCTGTGCCCTTGTCCTGAAAAAGAATAGCAGAAATTCAATGTGTTATGCATCAGAACATAGTCATTTTTTATTATAAGATCATGACAGGATGATGATGTCCAGTCAGTCAAAAGTGTTTTCTTTCTTTAGTTCTTTTTTTCTTCTGTTCGAATTGGATATAAGAATCTAGTAATGCATATTTGGTAGATCACCTACTAATTTACGATACCTCTCTTTTCGTTTAGTTCAGTTACTAAAGGTCATCACCTCCTTCTATGTACATGAGCCTACAAACAGAAAATACAACGCTAAAAGTGAAATTAATGAAGAACAAACCCATGAATTAGTCAAACTATCCATGAATCTCAAAATGCCATGTTTGATATTATTGATGTGCTATTTCTCAAACGGGCATGTAAGATGAGTTCTTTGTTAATATTAGAAGTTCTATTTGTCACCTATCGCTAAGTTACTGGGCTATTATGATGTATACAAGTGGATGGGCACCCTCTTACTTTCAACTAACTTTTGGGGATGAGTAGGGTTGGCCATTCGTGTCATATGTTGTCTCAAGATACGTATGTAACATAAAAATGGCTAACCATAACCTGTTTATCTTAAACTCAAACCTATTTAACTATGTATCATGTCATGTCGTTTAATCAGGTCGTGTAAAAAATTGCCAACCCTAGGAATGAGTTTTAGCCAAGCTCATTTATCATGGTATGTGATGACAGGTTTGGACCCTACCCATTTCCATGTCACCATAAGCGTGAGGGAAGATGTTAGAGGGTATTAGAAGTTGTACTTGTCCTATATAGCTAAGTTATTATGCTGTTATGATGTAGCTAGCTTAGAAAAATACTCAAAGATTGACTCAATTTTAATGGAGTCAAGTGGGAAAATTCCCTTAGCGTATCCTTTTTTATAAAGGAAAGCATGAGTTACTTGAGATTGCCTAGAAAAATACTCAAGATAGATTCAATTTTAATAGAGTCAAGCTTGAGTTACTGGAGTAGATTGTCGAGCCCAGTTCGAGGCTTGAGAAGTTTGCAAGCCTAATTAAGCTTTTAACATTTTAAATATCATAGCAACTACATTTACCATTCAAATTCAATCATGCTTATTCGAACTCAATCGAGCTTATTCAAATTCTATTATTGCGATTGTCAAAAATTTAAATATCGAGTTGATCAGGATCGAGTTTGATCATTTTGGGTATATCCACTGAGTCAAGCTTGGGCTTAAAAAATAAGGCTCAATCAAACTCAAATCAAGTTTCTAGCTTTGGGTCTTATAGTCGAGTCGAGTTTGAGCCTGGCATTGTTTCAACTCACCTCGAGTTGATCACATCCCAAATTATACTTCTTCATTTCAAGATAAACCAAAGCCTCTATCTATCGGTATGGATCTTCATGAGACAGAAAAGACATACGCACATATCTAAGATGTAACTTTACGAGAGGTTACATTATTAATCACAAAAAAACTATATAATTTGAGCAATCATTTGCTTAAAAGCAAATGTGATAAGAAGAGATATCTTATTCAGAGTTAAATTTAATACTTCATTTTTGGTTTTCTGATTGTATCTTCAATCCTTTCTGTACTACATGTCCAAAGTTAACAGGCCACTACTGCTTGGAAGGAACTGCCGTCAACATGAATTTGGGAGATCAAAACATAGCCTAATTTATAAGTTTTGCTTTGATGGTTTAGGTTAAGCTTCTACATCTTAGTACTACATTTTGACTCTGAATATCAGTTTTGAATGGGATAATAGAATTCATTGTGTAGTGAAAGGGTGCATCTTCTATAAAGGTCTATGTAGAGCTTTGCAGGCTATCACTAAGTCATGTTCTCTACAGACTGAAAGAATATTGTAAACCGCAAATATCTATCTTTTTCTCTCTTTTTTTTTTTTTCCTTTCATGGTCCTGTCTAGTTTAGTCTTTCCACCACATTATCATAACACCTCCTACTACTGCAGTGTAAGGACAATACCTGCCAAAACTTTTTCTCCGTTGTCCGGTACTTGCAACCAACAAGAACTCGATTTTGTCTGTAAGTAAAAGCAATGACATCCTGAAATCATTAATAGTTTAAAGGGATCAGATTCCCAATATTCGAGTGATTGAGACAGATGGTAAGGAAAAATATTCGTAAAAGAGCACTGATGAAAGAAGGAGCTATGAGGTATAAGAACTTGATTGAGAAAGTAGCTTAAAATGTGGAACTCCAACATTACCTAAGCCTACCAGCTCACATAATATGAATTCTATGAGCAATCACATTGCCGTCAACGTAAAAGCATAAAGTAGGAAATCCTAAAATGATTAATGTTTAAATCAGAAAATTCAAGCAATTACATAAGAATCCATCTTGATTCATAAACCAGATAATCAAAGAGAAAAATCCAAGAACTGTAGGCATAAGGCATATTGATGCAAGATTAAATAAATAATTAATGGAAACACCAAAGAAGTCATCTTCAGCCCAAATTTCATAGGTCATTCCTTTTAAGGACCATTTAGAAGCTTGAGTTAAAATTCAAGCTTATTACACGGCCTGATTAATAAGCAACCGATAATATTTGACATCACAAACATGTGGGTACCATAAGAAAATGGACATTAAAGTTACCAAAAATGAATGGATTTATCTTCTAGAACTAACAGCCCAAAAGACGTGACGGTGTACACCAGAACCATGTTCTAATGGGCTTAGTTTATAATTGCACAGCTACTGAAATATGTGAAGTGAAAAGAATATGAAATCTCATAATCAAATAAAAATTTCATATATATATATATATATATATATATATATATATATATATATATATATATAGATATACATATATATGTTTTGTCATAATTATTCTTTGCGGCTCTCAAACAAACTTCTTTCAGGTATAGATAAATGACCATCAGCATTCACTCTTCACCATTATCATGAAATATTCATCATTACTCAGTTCTTAAGTGATTAAGGAATGTAATAGCTCGGAGCAGAGAACAAGACCATAGGCTAGGTATGCTGAAATATTAGAAAGAAATGTTAGTAAATTCAAATCACATGGAGAAGTCAATCCAGGGAAACCCATGTTGCAGCTTACTTCAACACAAACTCACATGACCAACTTGACTGCCTCAATTTACCAAACACAAATACTTCTTTTACTCACTCCCTCAAAAGAATGATTGAAAAATATTTGTCTCCTATTAGAATTTAATGACCACATTTAAGAATATAACCCAAAGGCAAGAAATAGCAACATCTACTAATATTTTGGCATAATGTTCATAGCTACTACATCATCATCAACTCCAAACAGTCTTACCCCGTGAAGGGAAGGATCTATGAAGACAAATCTTTATCTCATAAAATCACAATAGGTAATAAAAAATGGTGCAATGACAAAACTTTAGGGACCTGATCAGCAGCCATCTGCATGACAGAATTTCTCCGAAGGGTTTCCTTAGATATCCCTCTATCACTGAAGTATGCAATTAGCTGGAAAAAAAAATCAACAGTGGGAATGTCAATAATTTATATTGGGACTAGAAATTTAAAAAAGAAAGAATTGAAAAAGAAAAGATGAGTAGTTCTAAATGTCTGTATCTTAATTGTGGAAATATTTTAGGATATGGAGCAGTAAAAGGGTTTATCACATTTTCACTTAAAATATGATCCAACTACCTTCCATCAAATTTTGAGGAATGGACAATAATACTGTTGGTCTTGCTATCTTATGAAGATTACTAAGAAATGCATCCAGAGAATCTCTGACCTAACTGTATGCATGAAAAGATTTAAAAGAAAAAGCACACTCATGCATCTAATATTACTATCTAAATTTAACTTTGTAAAAGGGAAAAAAACAAAGGCAATTTCAATACCTTCTCACCCAGTGGTTCTAGTGCTATGCCCTCTGATGTCGTTTGCCTAGAGGTATTGACTTTTAACATTATGTTCATTCCTTCGTTAGTCGCCCTGTCATCTGCAAAGGCCTATAAACCAAAAATTACCAATTCCAATCTTCTAAATCTAAATAGAAATAGAACATACACACACACACACATTGCCTCACCTGTCCTGCCCATCCACAACAAGTACGGTAACATCTCCACATTGCAAAATCCCTAAAGACATCCCAGCATAAACTTCAAATATGGTCCAAGAAGTCAACTCGCAATTAAATCCATTTACAAGCATATGAAATAAAAAAAGAAAAAACCTAGTACGAACAGCTTACGCATCTTGGATGATATGTAAAGACAAACTCCTCTCCACTGATTTGCCACCCTTGCACTACGTTACCAAAACCATATTATAAATCAAAATAAAATTACAAACAGCCTGTCCAAACACTTAAACATGGCCTGAATAAGCTAACGAACTTCTACTAATACCCAATACCAATACACAAAATGCCAAAACTTTTGCAGCAGTCAATACATCCAAAATACCCTTTGATGGGAAGTAGGTAGTGTACTCTTAAGAATATTAGAAGATATCCATCACAAAATAATAATATTATCATATTACGAAGAAAAAGCAAAAAAAAAAATACCTTGGGACAAAGCAAGTGACTGAATTTTCCAGGTATGGAAGAACGGTCACAGTTAATTCCAAGAAACTCCATTTTCTTCTTCAAGACACTAACTTTATCCACTTCTAACTCTTTCCCATTAGCTTAAACAATAACCCAAACTTTATCAATTTCAAAAAAAAAAAAACAATTTAAACAAGTGAAGGCAAAAAATAAGTACCTGATACTAGAATTGGGGGCATGACGTTTGCATGGAAAGAAAGAAAGCGAGACCCAACAAGAGCCAATCTTCTTCTGGGTAAAATGAGTGGCATCCAATTCTTGTTAGAAGGAAGATGGCAATAATTCGTCAGAGCAATTGGCATTTGCTCTTCGTTCGGTTTTTTTCAGTTGACTACACACTCTTCACAGATAAAACAGTTCTTTTGGTTTCTATTTTCCGGAGATATTTTCTCTACTCTCTCTCTCTCGCCGTGTTAAATTACTATATCTTGATTTACACACTAAAACAAATAAATAAAAAACATATATAAATATTTTATGGTTTAAACATAGACATAAACATACGCAAAACTAAGGCACATAGGGTGAATTTGTTTGCTGAATTTGTGTCCAATTATTAAGTATAGTCTATTTAAACTGTTTTAGTAAATAAATTTTTAAATTTATATTTAAGAATTAAATATATTTAACTTAAATTTTTCAGTAAATAACTTATTAAACTTATATTTAATTATTAAATATATCTAATTTAATTATTTAAAAGATAAAATAACATTAAATTCTTAGATTCTAATTGAATTATAAAAATTAAAAATAATATCTATTTTATTAATTTATTGATATTATTAAAGACGCACTGTACAAGAGCGTGTTTGGTAAAATCTAAAATATAAATTTAATTAATTAAAAATAATAAATTATAAACCTATTTATTAAGAAAGTTACAATTCGACTTATTTAATTTATTTAATTCTTGTTATTTTTTATAAATTAAATTTAAAATTTAAAATTTTTAAATACGTTCGTATAATCCGTCATTAGATATTATATCAGTAAATTAATAAAATAAATTTTATTTTTAATTTTTATAATTTAATTAAAATTTAAAATTTATTTTAAAAAAAATTAAATTTGATTATTTGATTCTTATACACAAATTTAAAAATTTATTTATTAAAATAATTTAAATTATATATATTTAACTCTTTCGTGCAAATTTAAGATTTGTCCAAAACTAAATATTAAAACTATGAGTTTTCTATATCAAGTGTTCAGGAATCCTGTGCAATAATATTTTTAAAATATTAAAAGTTTTCTGACACTGAGTAAATAATATTTTTTATAGTCTTTTATTTTTATTATATTATTATTGATAATTTATTATTATATATTTTATTTTAATATTTTATTTTTAGCTTATTTTAGATTTCTTTTAGTAATATGCTAAAATAATATTAATATTATATATTATTAAAATTAAATCTTATATATACATGAAATTTTAATAACAATTCAAATTCTTATAAAAATATAAAATGTAATAATACTTTAGTATATTTATATTTAAATTATGCTAGTTGTTTACATGTACATTGCATGACCATTGTTATTACTTTGATTATAATATTAAAATTATAAATAAATCTTAATAGAAATTTTAATATTTCATATTTATTTATAGTTTTTTAAAAATAATAATAAATTAATTATTCTTAAATATTCTTCTTAATCTTTTATTACTTTAAAACTTTACTAGTATAATAATATAAAAATTATTCTAAAGATGTTTATTATTTTTATTTAATACTACATAAATTAATACTATTAATAAAATTGATATTACTATATTTTAGTATTAGAGATTATAATTTAATTAAAAATTAATTTTTATTGAGTATAATATTAAAAATAAATTAAAATATTATTTTTAAGAATTAAAATCATCTTATAATTAGAAACTAATTTATTAGTTAATATAAAATCAAAGTATAATTAATATATTGTCTCCTAGGATAGAATTAGAGTCATTATTAGTTAGAAAAATAATTTATTAGTTAATATAATATTAAAATATAATTAATATGTTATTTTTAGGATAGAATTAGAATTATTATTTAACTAGAAAAATAATTTGTTAGTTAACAAATTTAAAATATAATTAATATTTTATTTTTTAATATTAGAATTAGTGTTTAATTGGGAATGTAATTTATTTAATCAATAAATTAATAAAAAAACTACAAAATTATATATAAACTTAAATTTCATGTGTTAAAAATAAGTACACATGTCAAAAATAAAAAATTTATATGTTAAAATATAAGTACACATGTCAACAAAATTTAGGTTTTAAAAAAACATATACATATATATTACATCTTATTTAATAATACTTTAATTTCTAAAAATATAATAATTATAATAATAATTAAATATTAAAATTAATATTTTCATATTTATAATTATAAATTACAAAACACCGTAATAAGTCATATACACAAGTTTGTCAGTAAAAACTATAAATATTAATTATAAAACTACATGCTCATAGGTTAAAAATAAAAATTCATAAATTATAAACTATAAATTTATTACTCGTATGTTTGAAGTTTATATATTACAGTTTAGAAATTTATAAAAAGAAAATTATAGATTCATAAGTTAAAAGTAAAAAATTCATAAATTATAAAAAATAGGTTCATCACAATTATAGTTCAAAAATTATAAATTAAAAATAAATTTACATGTTAAATTGATAAATTTGCAATTCACAAGTGATGAATCTAAATTTTATATTCGATGAAACTGTAATCAATACTTAATGATGATATTGATTATAACTAAATTATTTAATAGTAAATTCTCAAAAAACCTACGTTGTACTCCTAACGAATATACAATTTATGTTTAATAAATCCCAAAATTTATGTGACAATGAAATTAAATTTTATATGAAAAATAAATATAATATTTTATAAAAATATAAAATTATTGTCATAAGCCATTTAAAAGAACTACCGTAGAATGTTAAAATTTATAAATAAAATTCTATATATTTTTGTTTCATTTACGAAATAACTCGTCAGAAGTAAACGGTTTGATTATGAGAAGCAAGAATAGAACAATCGTAAAATTAGAAGAGGGAAAAGAAAAGAGTTTCCCGCGCGTGTGTGTTTCAGTTTGTGCCTGCGCTTGTGCGTGTGTGTATCCTTTGTTTTTTTTTTTTTTTTTTGTTTTTGTGTGGCTTTTGAATGTAAGTGCAATTAGTGTGATTGAGTTCTCTTGTTAAATTTAATTAATTTAGCTAGCTCAAGTAGATGATGTGGCTTAGATTTGTTTAAATATATAAATTTCTTTTTTGTAGTAATTACTAAATCTATGGATAATTATTAAGAGTTTTAAAGTATTATCAAAAGTAATTACTAACCGGCTTAAATAGGAATTTAAATATAAACATATAATAATTTTAATAATTATTCTAAAATTTTATTTTTTTAAAATTTTTTTGATAGATTAAAACTTCATATTTCAGACGTATGTATAAAGATATATTAACTAATATAATAAATTAGTAATTAATTAGCTTATACTAAATAATTCAATTAAATTTGGTGAATAATAAGGTAAGTATTTATTAAAAAAATTTTAATTATTGCTATTAAATTGGAATATTTTTGCATTATAAATTAAAAATATAAAATATTTTCTTTTTTGAAATAAAAAATAAAAAATGTTAAAAAGAACTTCTTAAAGGAGAAATTAACAGAGAACTTGCATATTATTATACAAAATAAAGGCATTCAATATAATGAAAGAAAGTACTGATTAGTAAATGTTAAGGGAAATAATAATTATCTTTTTAGCAACAAAAATAATGAAAAATAAGGCCTAGTTAGCATAGTAAATATTAAGGAGCAAATTGTAATTATCCATAGTGTTCAAACGGTAACTTAGAATTTAAAAAAAAAAAATCTATAAAAGAGGACCCCAACGTTAACATCTCCCTCCAACAACATAGCCTTATTTCTTCTGATTTTTTGACTCTTCTTCTTCTTCTTTTTCTTCTTCTTAGATTCTTTTGTTCTTCTTCTGAATAGAGTTTTGGTCCGAATTTTCTTCATCTTCATAATCATCGTCATTATCATCATTATCGTCATCGTCGTCGTCGTCATCATCATCATCATCATCATCTTTTTCTTATTTTTGTTCTAAATTTTGGTTCTGAAGAATTATAGGGACATGTTCTCTGATTTGTCTTTCTTTTTCTCTTTAACGAGTTTTTGAATACAGGTTTGGACCAAAAGCAAAGATTTTTGATACAGGTTTGGAGATTGAGTTTCTTTCATTGATTTAATTGTTAGATATTTGTTGGTACTAATGAATAGATTGCTGGGATTTTTACGTCACTTGATAAGGGTTAAAGATTAAATAAATCTTATAGAAATAATGGTAAATACACTTTGTTTCTTAATCTTGCTCCAAAGTTTCAAATAGTTAAACATGTTCAATGGTTGGTTTGTACCTGAGATTGAAGATGCATTCATATGTGAATGGGATTTGCCTATACTTTCTCTTTCCTTTTTTTTTTTTGCTATACATACTTGTGACTGTGTGCAAGATTTCTTGAGTATGATGTCTGTTTGATGTGTTTATTATTTGCTTCATATGCGATGTTGTTTGTGATTTGCGCAAAGCCTTGTTTAGGACGTATTTAATTGTAAAGTGGGTTTCCCCTGTTTATAGTGAATTAATCCACATGTATGTTTTATTAGATTTGGGGTTTTAGTTCTATTGATCTCAAGTGGGAAATTTTAATCATTAATAATAACTTAAATTTTGTAGTTGTTCTGTAAAAATATAGGGAAAAGGTACATTTTTGCCCTTAACGTGTGCAGCGAAGATCACATTTACCCTTTTATTGCAGCTTAATGAGCTCTTGTAAGTGCTATTTTAGTTGTGGAATCGAGTATGTTAGAATTGAGCCACTGAACTGGGGTTGTTTTTTCTATTAGTGATTGTTTTTGTTAATCATCAGTTCTACATTAGGAGTGAGATTGGGCATTGGTATTACTAATGGATGGAAAAGTTGTGCCTTTGTTTTGCAAATTATGGTGACTTCAATTTTCATTGTGTTTTTGCTTCTTTATAATATCGATGTCTATAGCTTGTTCTTTAATTGAGTGCCATATATGGAATTGGAAACCACATTCTAATAATGATTTAAGTCATATTCACTGAGTCTTGTATGTTTTCGTTTGAATTGTGTCCATTGAGTCAGAGACTTTGGTTCATTATTTTAAGTTCATATTTTGATTTATTTTTTTTCTGCAGTATCATCTGCTGTAGTTGATGCTTTAGCATTAGTTCTTTGGGTTTACCTTTTTCTTCACCCTCCAGCTTTTTGTTATCCACCTTTCTACATTTCTCCTGAATTTTTTCTTCGGTTTCTTATACTTCAGCTTGATTCATTTTTGTTGTTGTGTTGCTCATCAAATTTGATGTTAGCTTCGTTTGAGCTTCTCCTGGGTTTTGTGCCTTCCCTGTTTAGGAAACAGTGTAGAGAGAGAGAGAGAGAGAGAGAGAGAGCTTTTTTGTAACTTAAAAAAAGACTGAGTTGACTCAGTCAAAAAACCAGAACGAGTTAGAGAATTAAAATTAACATGTAACGCGGTTCAAGTTTCAAAAACTTGAATAGTTTATTTGCATTCAAAAATAGTTTAGGGGCAAAAATGTACATTTTCCTTAATATATATCATAATATCATTTATTGTGTTTTTAAGAAATCTATATATATATATATATATATATATATATATATATATATAGATTGTTTAGAGTTATTTTTTTATGTCTTAGCATTTTTTTATACATTTTTTTATATTTTTTTTTTGCATCTAACATTTAATGTAAAGTAAAATATTCATCTTTCAAAATAAAAAAGTTCTTTCTGTTTTTTTTTTATTAAATCAAATATTAGGCTTAGATCAATATAAGCATTAGCTTCTAGTGCAAAGTAAAACAATCGTCTTAAAAGAGTTCTTTAAGTTTCTTTTTCTAAATTAGAAATTATTTCTTTGCATTTTAGTATTTTTATTATATTTTTCTTTTTTTACAATTTTTGTTTGCATCTAGCGTTTAATGTAAAGTAAATAATTTTTCAAAGTAAACGAGCCTTTCAGTTTTTCTTTTTCTAAATCAGATATTAGACATGCATTAACTTTTAATGTAAAGTAAAGTAAAACAACTATATTAAAAAAGTCACTTCAGTTTTTTTAAAAAAAATTAAAAATTATTTCTTCACATTTGGTATTTTTGATATATTTTTTCCTTTTTAATGCTTTCTATTTGTGTATAGCGTTTAATATAAAAGTAACGTATCAATCTTTCAAAGTAAAAAAGCCCTTTCATTTTTTTTTAGTCAGATATTAGGAATAGATCAACGCATGCATTAGCTTTTAATGCAAAATAAAACAACCATATTAAAAGAGTCCTTTTAGTTAATTTTTTTTAAATCAGAAATATTTTTTTTATATTTTGGTATTTTTGTTTTATTTTTTCTTTTTTAATATTTTTACTTGTAACTAGCTTTTAATATAAAATAGCATTTTCAGTTTTTTTTTTCTTTCTAAAATCAGATATTAGACTTAGATTAACATATGTTTTAAATGTAAAATAAAACAATAATCTTAAAAGAGTCCTTTCAATTTCTTTTTTTTTTAAATCATAAATTAGACTTAGATTAATACATGCATCACCATATAATTATTTTTTTTAAAAAAAATTAATACCAAATAGATAAAATCATAAGAGTTTGAAGTGTCTTTAATGAAACTTGCGGCTGAGCTCCTCCATCATCCATTTCTTTTTTGTTCTCTTTATCTTACTCATTAAAGAAGAAGAAGAAGAAGAAGAAGAAGCAACAAGCAAAAAATAAAATTTTTATTTTTTTATTCTTTGACGCAATGTTTGATAATTCAAAGAGAGATTTTGTAAAGACGGGTTTGTATTGGATATTCACTTTTCTTCTCCTTTTCTTTCAAAGTTCTGATACATACAATTGTTCTATGCTCTTTTTTTTTTTTTGTTTCATTTGTTTATTAACCTTGTATATATACAAGTGAAAGAACACATCCATCTATATATGAAAACAATATCTTAACTGTGTTTTCTCTTTCTTATTTGACATGTTATATGATTTTTGACACTATTCTCTGAATTGTTAGAGTCCCCATTTCTATACCACTAAATTGTTGTTTTAAGAATTTGATAATAATTGTTGATTTTCCTTCTCCATGAACTACTAACATTACTCTCTTTTTTTTTTTTCTTATTAAAATCTTGACTCTTTCACTATGTTTTTCAGTTTTGTTTATTTCTTTGTTCCTCTATTCGTATTTTGTTGATATGGATTTAGTTGTTGATATTATTAAGTTTTCTTTTTCTTTTCATTCCACTCTTTTTTTTTCTTTCTTCTTAGTCCAATATATTGAGATTTTTGAAATTTTTTTATAAAAATGTTATTTGTTAGAATGTTTTTTCCATGAACTTTACAAAAAATATATTTATTTTTATTTCATATTATATTTTAGAAGAAATAATAAAAGCGGGCTTTGTTGAACTTATACAAATATAAACTCATGGGTGGGTCATGCCCTCATTGGTTGCTGAAATAAGATCAGAAAAAATTCCAGCTTGTAATTGTCAATGTCAATGCCCAGCTAATTTTAGGTAATGTGTAATTTAACAACTTTAAACTTCTTTCTACTATTTCACATACAGTACATGTGCTTGATTGTTTTTTCTTTTCTACATAGCATATTATTATATGACTCCTAAGCTATTTTTTATAATTTTTAATATTATAACCTTAACACTTTAATTATGATATTTAATTACTTCACATTCTTCTACCTTTTTGAATTCTTTTCCATAACTTCCACATTAGATTTTTTTTTTAAGTATTGTATTACAACATAAAATAACTTAATTATAAATTATAATTATCTTATAATCCTTTATCCAAATTCTTCTCATAATTTTAACTTTTGACTAATTTTTTTAAATTTTTTATTTTCATAATGAAATAATTATCTTATTAATTAAAAATTTTTTTTTTTTCTTTTTAATCATCACATTAGTAGTTGAACTTAAAAGCCTATTTAGTGCCATTTGAAGGCACAAATTTTTTATATTCCTTTTTCCTTTTAAAGTTTTTTGTTATATTCTTTGTACAATATTTTTATTTTTATTAGGATCAGTTGACACTTAATATCCTATTTAGTACTATTTGAAAGAACAACTTTTTATATTCCTTTTCATTTTCAACTCTTTATTATAATTTTCTTTCTGATTTTTTATTCTCATAGAACTTAATTATCTTCTTAATTAAATAATTATTTTTTATTATTAATGGTCATAAATTTATTTATTTCATTTTGTCTCACACTTTTTTTACTTTTATTTTAAATTAAAAAAATCTTATTGACGATTATCAAATGTGATTACATCCAAAAGTGATAATAATATTTTAATATTATTTTAAAATTAATGTTTTTACTATAATATAGTATAATTTCATTATTGTTAAAATAACCCTGCCTTATGGCGGGCAAATTATTATTGGTTTCACGAATCAATTGGTACGCGGAAATACTACTTTTCTATCATTTTTTATTTAGAGGCCTAATGAAATTTACTTGATGTCTAGACTACTACCAATAGTTGTTGGATGTATGTGTTTTTTGATATTACAATATAAGGATTTATTATTTTTGTGGAAATTAAATTTTTAAAAATTTAAAATTTTGCTAATTAATAATCTCAAAAGGTTTATAACTCCTAAGAATTTAAAATTTATTATTCTTGTTATATATATATATGGGTTTTAAATATTTCTTTTCATATTTGAAATTTTAAAAATTACACAGGAACTTCATTTTAAATTAGAATAGCTGATTTATATATTTTCTTAACCTTAATTTATTTTAATATTATGCAAGATGCTAACATGATTCTAATTTTTAATTATTTAGATCTTATTTCTTAAAAAAATATTAAATATTCATGTTATAAATCAATTAAAGTAAATGTTAAAACAACCTCTCTCGTAACTTTTAATTCTAATATTATTCTCCTATTAAAGAAACAATCGTAATGAAAGATTGAATGGCTAGATTGACATAATTGAAATAACAAATTTTGGATTCAGAAGTAGGATATGATGCTTTTGAACCCAACAATGAAAAGTAGCTGATTTTGAAATTAATAACTAAATTAATTTTACTTCCTAGCTTTATATATAACACAAATGTCGAGTAGCTAATAAAGGTGTAGGGTCTAGGTAAATGGTGAAACTACCAGACAGTATAGATTCGTACAATAAGAATTTAAAATCTTGAATAAGGTCTTAGGAGGGAGTAGATAATGTAGACAAAGCTAAAGCGTTTAGGTTCTAGAAATCCAATCATAGAGTCTTGGCAGAAGGTGTAAGAGATGTCCTATGTATAAGGCAGGTCAAAGTAGGAATGACATAGCAGGGGGGGTGGCGGTGGTGGGAATGGAGGAAAAGGTAGGTAAAATTAGGGTTTATGCAAATGAAAACAGTGGAAAAAGCTGCAAAGGGAATGGATATGGGGGTATAGAGGGAGTAAAGCTATTTTTTTCGTTTGTAGAGAAAAAAATTACGACTTTAGAAATAGAAAAAGTGAGAAAACTTGAAGAAGAAGAAGAAGCGACAATAATGGAGGAAAAAGGAGGATGTGAAGTTGTCTTTTTTTGTTTGTAGAGAAAAAGAATGAAAGTGTGAAAACTCGAAAAAGAAGAATCAATAATAGTAGAATGGGATGGTGATGGCTTGTGGGAGTAATGGATGAAAAAGGAGAAGTAAAATGTGTTTAAGAGATGGAAAGATGTATATTACAAATGGGGAAGTTCAATGTTACATGAGTGCCTTTGATATTGTTGTATGACTCAACATAATACTGAGTTCTAAAAATATGTCAAACATCATGGTGGTCAACTCTCTGCCACCAGAGAGTATTTTTGAAATAGAAATTAAAAAAATTAAAAAATTAGTTAGATTTGTTAAAAATTTGAAAAGTTTAAGAAATATTTAGGTACTGGTTGACTAAGAATGAGAGATGAGAGAGAGTATAGTGAGGAAGGAAGAATGATTGTATTAATTTCAGGATAATCTATTGTTCTCAATACTATCCTACCATAGCTAGAAAAAGTCTACCTCAATTTATGTACCACACAATCGACATAACAAACTGCTAAAAGGCAAATGAGCTAGAGAAAAAATGAATTACTAATAGATGAAACATTAAGCATGGAGGGAGAGTATTAGAAATTGTATTTGTCCCACGTCGCCAAGCTACCGGACTGTGGGAATGGCCTTAGAAAAAGAAGAAAGCTTTTTGAGAATGAGTCATAGGCAAGCCAATTTATTAGTTACCCGTTTAAGAAATTAGGACAATAGGTTAAAACATTAAGGATAACTGAAATCAAAATGAAGTGAAAATATCTATATTTTGGTGATATAGTATTCTATCTATTCTTGGTTCATATGCGAAATCACCTATCAGAAAAGTAAATAGTTTGATTATCGGAAGTAAGAAGCATGAAACCAGAAAAAGGGGAAAGAAGAGTAAGATAGCAAGTTCAATGAGCTACTATGTGCTAAGATTTCTGACCTACGTGTCCTTTGTTTTAAAGTAATAAGATAATTAAGAAGTAACTGAAATAGAGCAAAATCCTGGTTTTTATAATATTTTTCGTAAATCTTGCACTTGATTATTGCACAAGTGGCTTACTTTTTTTTTTTTGACTTTGTGAGAGTACTTTGTATTTAATTTTCTAAGGTGATTGAAAGGCAACTCATTTTTGAGAGAGAGAAAGAGTAGAATTAGAAATGAGGGTCTAAATTTGAGTTTCATCAACCAACTTTTACTATTTAGTAAACGTACTTATAGTAAGGGATGACCTTCATGCTTGATCATTTATTCGTGTGTGTGTGTTTTTCTATTTGTGCTTGTGCTTGTGCTTGTGCGCGTGTGTATTTATTGGCTTTTGAATGCAAGTGAATGTGATTGAGTTTTGTTAGCTTAAGGAAATTCGCTCGGGTTTCTTCAAATATATATAGAAAAATTTTGATAGTAATTCTCGACCGGAGAAAAAAATTGTCCAAGAGAAATTATTCTTAATTATTTTACTTTTTGAATTCGCTAGAACTGAATCAAATACAAATTTTATAATTTGTAGGAATTCTAAATCAATTTTTTCTTCTTTGTAATACGGAAATAAAGGGAGCTGGCTATTTTTCTGAGACAACTATTACTCTCTACGGCTACCTTGTAGTTTTAGAACCATCCCTTCGGCAGAGACCTTAAGGCCTCGAATCCCGTCTTTGATGGTGATCATAGGGTTTCAAGCGCTGCTGCTCCTCTATTGGTAATTAAGAGTTTTTAAAATGCATATAGACGGATCGACTTATAAAAGATAGAGTATTGGATAAAACGAAAAAATTATAGTTAATAAAACTAAAATTTCCTCTAACATATTTTAAAATATGTAACAATTACTAATGAGTTGACAAATGCTTAAAAGTTCAAGTGCGATTTTATAGAAAAAACTTTACATTCAAATCTAGAGTTTTAAAAGACACACGAAATATTAAAATTTTGAGGATTAATTATAAGTTTTTAGAAATTTTATGAAATAAGAAATATTAGTAAACAAAATTTATAAAAAAATGGTATAGTGGATGGTGGCCCCATTGTTTAAAGGAGCCATCATCTTAATTCACAATTTGTGAACTTTTTACTTTTTAACAAACCTAGTTGTTTTTACCTTTTCATAAAACATCTATTTTTTTTTTCTTTCAAAGATACTTTCAGGCGGTTGAGGGGTTGACAACTATGGTTAAATATCTAAATTTATTTTTTTTTCTTTAAATATTTTCAGGTGGCTGAGGGGGTTGACAACTATGATAGTTTTGACTTTGACGTGTATTTTTTTTAGAAAAAGCTTAGTTAGCATGTCATCGACTCATTTGCCAGCAACTAAAAAAATATATTTATTATGGTTTTTCTTAAAGAAAGAACTTGATTTGAAATTATTATCAGACTAGAGTAAATTGGAAGATTTAAAGATTTTTTTTTAAACTGTCTCGAGCTACAACACACCAAAATAATCTCAACATAATACCGTCTCAGAATGTAATGATAAAATGGGGTTGGATACCATCATCCATTTTTATTAAGAAACTGAAAGAAAGAGAACAAAACATAAGAAATGGAGGAAAGTGGGGGAGAAAACAAATGTAGAAATAGAATAAATGGAGGAAAGTGAGGGAGAAAACAAATGTAGAAATAGAAATAACTTCCGAAACAAAGAGAGACTAAACAGGGATCCACAAAAGCGATCCCTTTTCCATTTTTCGGAAAAAAAAGGAGAATTGGGACAAAATTGAGATAACTTTATTCCAAATATTATTAAAAGAAAAATTTGCTTTCATCTTATTATTCACAGGAAGGAGCTTTCTTACATATGTATGATCATATGCTATCAGGAAAACATTGCTTCCTCATTTAAAACACTGCTGCTCTAGTTGACATGTATTTGGTTAAATAAATGAAAAGAATTTAGTCTCAAGGAACAACACCATTGTAGCTGTTTATGTACAAAATGGGTTGAATAGGGAAGTGTTGGAATTGCTCGTTCGAAATGAGCCTCTTAAAACTAGACGTTATTATCGTTGGCAACTATGACTAGCTTTGACTTCTTATAACTAGACATAAGCGCTTCCTAAAATGGAACGACCTAACATTTTTCTAAATCTAAAATGGTACCCATATTTGATACTTGGCAGTCGGGTGGGTATTTTCTGAATATCTGATCCGACCCAATCCTAATATAATGGATATATACAGGATAATTTTAAACGGATTTTGGACGGATTCAAAATTAAATTTTAATACTTGTGTGGGGTTAGGATTGAGTTTGAATTTAAACCTTTGGATATCTAATACCTGAACCGGGTTATTTAAATGGATTAATAATTGGATATTTCACGGGTAGGGTAGCTGCTACCCATTTAAATATCCATAAAGTTATTTAATAACATATATTGAATAAGTGTTAATCGAGTCCAGATAGTATACTCATATTTTTGTATTCCAATAATAATTGTAATTCTTAATTGGGTTCGGTTCGATATGCTTGGATGGACGGATACCCTACTCGTTGTCATTTCTATTTTGACCCGCTATATGCATAGGACATCTCTTACACATTCTGCCAAGACTTTTTGCTTGCTAGATTCTCTACTCCCTATATTTCCTACTAGACCAATACCCTAGAACTTGAGATATAGTTAGTTAACTTTACTATTCTCTAGATTCGAGATTTTAGATTCTTACCTTAAACGTACTATAATCTCTAGGAGCTTCACCTAAATAGACTCATATCGTACTTACACCTTTTATCCTAAAGTTACTCGACACTAGTGCTATATAATCTAGGAAGTAAGACCTGCAAGCCTCACACAAAGGTTTGCCTAAAAAAGATAATTTTGATTAATTAATTTTGTCAATCCATTCAACTTTTCACTAGGATTATTTCTTCTAATAAAAGAATAATAATAAAATTGAAAGTTGTGAGACATTCATAAAAATTTATTATTTTTTAAATAATTAAATATATGAATTAAATTTATAAGAATTTTAAATTTGAGAAAGATAAGTTTAGATATGTATAAAAGATAATTAATACCTAAAAACGTTTTAGCCTTTATTATTACTATAAATTCAAAAAACAACAAGATTTAAAGTTATTCATATATTCAAATTGAAATTCTTAGGTTATTAATTTTTTCTAATAATAAGAACATTCAAATTAAAAGAGAAATCATTTTTTACTAGATTTTTTAACTCTTACTTCGATTGTGATTTATAACATGAATATTTATTATTTTTTAAAGTAATAAAATTTCAATAATTAAAAGATAAAATCATATTAGCAGATTTTATAATATTAAGGTTAAAAAAATATATAAATAAGTTATTTTAATTTTATAATAAAATTGTGTAATTTTTAAAATTCTAAATATGAAAAAATTTATTTAAAATCCATATATCAACAAATAATAAACTTTAAATTCTTAGGAGTTATGATTCTTGAGAATTATGAATCGCAAAATTTTAAATTCTTAAAAATTTAAATTTCTACAAAAACCATAAATCCTTACCAAACAATAATATGTCAATAGCATTTTATAATATTCAGTGGATGTAAAAAGAATAAAAAATCACATACATCCAACCCAACTATGGTATCTCTAAATAAAAAATGATAAAAAAGTTCATATATATATATATATATGAACTATTTCTGGATGCAAGCCACTGAAGTTTTTGAAATTTATAATTCAGGAGAAATATAGAAAAGTATAGATAGCATAAAGAACTAATGCGAAAGCATCAACTACAACAGATGATGCTGCAGAAACAAAATACATCAGATTTGAACTTAAAACAATGAATCAAGAGTCCAAATACATGGGAGTTCCAAGTAAGAAATGTCAAGTTCTATTACTTCAAACGAAAACTTGCAAGATTCAGTGAATATGAACTTAAATAATAATTAGAAAGTGGAAAATGGAACTCACCATAATATGGCATTCAATTCAAGGACAAGCTATAGACAGTGATATTATAAAGAAGCATAATTATAAAGTCACCATAATTTGCAAAACAAAGGCACTAACTTTTCCATCCATTAACAGTACTAATGCCCATTCTCACTCCTAATGTAGAAAGTGACCCGAAAAAAAAACAACTCAATCTCAATAGCTCAATTCTAACACTCGATTCCACAACTAAAATAGTACTTATAAGAACTCAATAAAGCTGTAAATAGACAGTTCTTTAGCAAATGTGCTCTTTCCCTACATATGTTAAAGGGCAAAAATATACGTTTTCCCTGTATATTATTACAGAACAACTAAAAAAGCAAGCTGGGAGCTCTAAATTACAGTATTATTCATTTTTTCCACTTGAGATCAATAAAACCCCATAATGTATTGCTAAAACTAATAAAACATACATGTGGATTAGTTCACTATAAACAGGGGAGACCCACTTTGTAATTAAATACATCCGAAACAAGGCTTTGCACAAATCGCTAACAACGTCGCATATGAAGCATAATAAACACATCAAACAGACATCATATTCAAGAAATCTTGCACGCAGTCACAAGTATGTATAGAAAAAAAAAAGAAAACAAAGGAAAGAGAAAAATATAGGCAAATCCCATTCACATATGAATGCATCTTCGATCTCAGATACAAAAACATGTTTGAGTATTTGAAACTTGGAGCAAGAAACAAAGTTTATCTACCATTATTTTGATAAAATTTATAATCTTTAACCCTTATCAAGTCATGTAAAAATCCTTGCAATCTAATCATTAGTACCAACAAATATCTAATAAATTAAATCAATCAAAGAAACTCAATCTCCAAACCTGAACCAAAGTTCTTTGCTTTTGGTCCAAACTTGTATTCAAAAATCCGTTAAACAAAAAAAAAAAAAAAGATAAATCAGACAACATGTCCCTATAATTCTTCTGATACAACATGCCCAATTGCCTAAATAAAAAGGATTATGAATTTTTGAACTGTTTGAAAAATAGAAAAAAAGAACTATAAAATTAGAAGGAGAAGAAGAAGACGAAGGAGGAGAAAAATTAGAATCCGAACTAGAATTCAAAAGAAGAAGAAGAAGAAGAAGAAGAAGAAGATGATGATGACGACGACGACGATGATAATGATGATACGATGATGATGATGATGACGATGGCGATGATGATGATGACGAAGATGAAGAAAAATCGAAATCAACTCTATTCAGAAGAAAAAACTAAGAAGAAGAAGAAGATGAAAAAGAAAGAAAAAGCTCTCGGTTATTGTAGGGAGATGTTAACGTTGGGATCCTCTTTTTATAGATTTTAAAAATTCTAAGTTACCGTTGAACACTATGAATAACTACAATTTGCTCCTTAATGTTTGCTATATTATACTAACTAGGCTTTATTTTTCATTATTTTTGCTATTAAATTAAGAGCAAAGGACAAATGTATTCTACTGTACTATAATTACTATTTCCCTTGACAATTACTAATCATTACTTTTTTTTCATTATATTGAGTGCCTTTATTTTTGTAATTATAATATATGTAAATACCTATATCTATTAATTTCTCCTTTAGGAAGTTTTTCTTAACATTTTATATTTTTAATTTATAATGTAAAAACATTCAAATTTAATAGCTACAATTAATATTTTTAAATAAATATACCTTATTATATTATATTCGCTAAATTTAATTAAATTATTTAGTATAATTAATTAGTATATTTTTATATGTCTAAAATATAGATTTTTAACATAATTATTAAAATTACTATATATTTATTTTTGAATTTCTATTTAGACCAATTACTAATTACTATTTGGTAATATTTTAAAACTCTTATAATTACCAAAATTTTTAGTAATTATTATAAAATTGTCTAATAAGATTCCATATGCAAAGAAAGAGAGAGAAATTGTGGAGAAGAGGTTTAGGATTAGACAATTGGTGAAACAAACAAATTCTTAAGATTTTATCGATCGATGAAGCCCGCTGCTGATTATGTAAGTTTAACTTAAAAATAATATGGCAGCTCAATGGCAAGCCAACGTGGCACTTCGGCTGCCCTATCATTAAAATTTATTTCAATTCACAATTTATGAAACACAAGTAGAATTTATAATATCAAAAATTAATTAAAAAAGTTAGCATCAATTGAAAATAAGTATCAAAAAATTAGAGGAGTGGCAATTATAAATAAGTAAAACAAAATTTGATGTTGTTTGATTTAGAAATTTAATGTAGTTAGTACCTAATAACTACATTATATATGTTTGGTAAGATTTACAAATTAGCTGTTAGTTTAATTTTGATTAGCTGTTGATTCTATCGACTATATTTCAATTGATTTTATATTTGATTTATTTAGACAATATCATTTTTATTAAAATTATTAATAATAATTTATTTTAAATTAACATCATATAATTAAATTTTTCTATAATTCTTGATAAATATTGTTTTGAAATTATAATTAAATTTAAATAATTATCATTTTTATAATTATAGTATTTGAAATTATAAATCCTTTTATCAGTGGTATTTAAAATGTTAATCCCTACTTTTAAATTGATTTCATAAATTTTTTTAATAATAAATATAATTGAGTTGAATAAAATTAAATATAATATTTTAAATTATTGCAAGTTATTTTTTCTTAGCTTGTGTCATTAAAAGTTATACTTTTACTAATCATTTAATACTAATATCAAACAATTAATAAAATTTTATTAAACAGTTTAATAAAATTTTATTAAATTATTTAATTTATCAGTAATTAGCCACCAACTGCTGCAACTAAACAAACTCTTATTAGTATTTTATTCATGCTTTAGACTCTTGGTGTTTCAAAATTAGCAATTTAAATTTCTAAAATTTGATGCATTATTTATAGAATTTTTGTCTTTACAATTTGACATTTTAAGCTCCGTTTAAGTTTTAAAAGATATTTTTTATATTTTCCATGGTTGGATGCATTTAGCAGAAAAGTAATGCTATATAATTTACTTTTTTTTTTCTCACCTTTTACGCACTTGATATAATATTATTAATATTTTAAAATCAAAAAATAATTTTGTAAGAATATTAGATGTCTCATTAAATGGACAAGAAGGAATAATAAAAGATAGGATGTTTATTATTTTCCTTAACGAAAATGGTTTATAAAAGTATTTTACTAATCAAAAGAAAAATTAGATAATTTCTTTTTAAAAACTTACTCATATTTTAAAACTAAGAAATTATTTAACATACTGTTATAGACTAATAAAAACTTAAAAAATATAAAATCTAATTAATATATTATTTATCGATAATTAACTTCAATGGTCTGTGATTACCATCAGTGACCTGCAGTCCTAATCATTATAAATTTAACTTTGCTTTTTTAGTATAGTTTTACATCTAATATGAAAATAAAAAATGTAAAATTTTATTTTAATAGACTTTTTATTGAAAATAAGTAATATTTCTTACATTTTTTATAGTTGGATTTATTTATTTTTTGTCTCCCCTTTTACTCACTTGATATGACATCTAATATTTTTATAAAACTATCTTTTTAATATTTTAAAATTAAAAAATTATTATAAAAATATTAGATGGAACATCATGTGGGTAAGAGATGAAACAAAAAATATAGGATGTTTATTATTTTTATTAGCGAAAATGGTTTATAAAAATATTTTTCGAATCAAAAGAAAATTACATTACTTTTTAAAAAATGACTTCTATTTTGAAATTAAATTCTTTTTTTTTATTTTTTTGATAAAAATAAATTATTTTTTATAGACTAATAAAAATTTTAAAAAATAAAAGATAATTAATTTATATTATTTATCGGTAATTATCTTTAATGATCTTTTGACTACCATCAGTGATCTGCGCTAATATCAGTCACAGTCATTACGAAATTACTTTTAGATATATATTATAGAAATCTTTGGTATAGATTTATAATTAATATATAAATTAAAAACATAAAATTTTATTTTAATAGTCTTTCTATTGAAAAAAAAAGAAGTAATATTTTCGAAATAAGGCAAACACCATAAAAAATGTAATCTTTACTAAAGAATGTATTGATTGCCATTAATTGGGTCTATATATGTAACTGAAAATTTGTAAAGTAAACTCACATCTTTAACAAATAAGTAACAATGTCCTATGGAAGAAACACAGCTAAATACTGGCAGCTGTAGCCTTTTTTTAGTCTTGAGACTAAGCTTCAATTAATCTTAAATTTTCTTAATTCATATTTTAATATGTTGTAAGTGCGATCTAAGCTTGAGTAAATATCAACATGCGATATACTATTGAATTTCACAATTAATGAGATAAAACTTTTAAATAGCAACATATTTTTGATAATGTTTATATTTTCGAGAGGAATGAATTAAATTGATGATGATACTTAAAAAATGGAGTAATTACAGAGAGAGCGTTAGAGAGTTGATATAAAATGAGTAATAACTAATTCAACAAAAGGAAAAAAGAAAAGAAGAAGAAAAGAATGGCAGCCGCCATGCAGTAAAGTTATGATCAGCAACCGTTTCTCAGAATAAAAAGGAAACCCTGCAAAAAACAATAAATAATAATAATAATAATAACATATGATATGAGCATTGCATTGATAGATTTTTAAGGAAGTTTTAGTGCTCCAATTTATTAGGAAAGTTTGTTACTTTGCCAACCCATCATTCATCCTATTTTTTCTCCGCAGAAACCCTAACTTCCCCACTTCCTCCACTCTCTCTCTCTCTCTCTCTGTTATATTAGCAGTCTTTCTGTGTTGTTAAGGGTGTGTTAGTTTGTATAGTTTGATAAGGTTGTTTGTTACTGACCTTACAAAGTCTACTTGTATTCAACAAACAAAAGACAGTATCCATTACCAAATATATTATTATCTTCCTTCTCTCTACTACCAGGTATCTCTCTCTCTCTCTCTCTCTTGATTTGATATTGTCTTATTTTTTATTCTCTTACTGTTTTGTGTGTCTTTCCTTCTTACTTCACTTCCTCTTTTATGGGTTCAATTCAAGTTGTTGTCTTTTTGGCCTTATGCCAGCCTTCTCCTAGCTTCCTTCAATGCTTGTAAATTTTCACGTGCTCAAATGGTTTTGAACACTAACTACAATTGCTATACCTCTTCTCCTGAAACAATTTTCTGTTATCATTTTATGTGCTAAATCCAGCTTAATATTTGCAGATTCTAATTGGGTAGTTATTCTTTTTTCTTTTTTTTTTGGTTCCTGTTCAGATTTTTTAAGCCATGGCGTTGAGCTTTTGTCCAAGCTTTGAGTACCAGCAGCAAGGCTACTTACCCTTGTATCCACAAACTGAAACGGATATGGCAGCCGAGCTACTTGGTTGGCATGATGACAACTTCAGTACCTTTTCAGATTGTTTCGTCGACCCTTTATTTGGATTTGATGAAATGTTCTACTCAGATACCTACACTAGTCTTCTTCCATACTTCTCTTCTCCTTCTGACGATTTAATCTCCCTCTCACCTGAAATCTTTCCTCTCCAAGAAGTTGAGTCCTACCAGTACCCAAAACGCGAAAAAATCTATTCTGATGACTGCCAATCAAATTTTGTACCAGCTTTCTCTGATGGATATGTGGCGAGTTCTGTTCCTGTCCCAGATTTCACGCCTGAAATTCCAGCTTCATTACCCAAGTTTGAGACTCCACTATCAAGTTTTAGTGTAGGAAGGAGCGAGAGTAGTTGCGTGAAGAAACCAAATGGAGGAAGCTTGTCTGCGCAGAGCATTGCTGCGCGAGAGAGGAGAAGGAAGATAACTGAGAGGACACAAGAACTTGGAAAGCTGATTCCTGGAGGGAACAAGATGAACACTGCTGAAATGCTTCAATCTGCTTCTAACTATGTCAAGTTCTTGCAGGCTCAAGTTGGGATTCTTGAACTCATGGAATCCACTCAGGTAAATTGACAACACGTTAAATTGCATTTAATGTTTCAGTTTTGGAGAGCAAATTTTGATCAGTCATATAATATTGTTGGTTCTTTATCATGAAAATGCAGGAAAGGAAGGAAGATTTGCATAGAAATGAACTCCAAGTTCTTCTTGTATCTTCAGCAATTCAAGAGAAGTTGTACTCACAGGAGAAGTGCTTAGTTCCAAGGGAGTTTCTTGAAACTATGGCGAATGATCATGAAATTCAATCAACGCCATTTATCATTGATGAGATTGATCGATTGCTGGGAATCAACAGCTAGCTAGCTAGCATGATCATAAGAAAGGGTGCATTTTTGTTCGCACCAATTTGTTTCTATGATTAGGCTTTGTTGTTGTTTTCTTATTCCCTCTAATTACCCATGTATTAGGTGCTAATTATCATTCGTTGTTTTTTTTTTCTCTAATGTTAGATAGGTGCTAATCAATGTTCCTTAGTCATAGGTGCTAATCTAATCAATTTCTTGTAAAATTCTTATATCAAGAAATGGATTTTGCTTCTCTTCTTATGTGAATTATATTATATGATAATATATGTTTTTACATATTAATCAATAATTGCTTAATTTAGTCCAATGAGTTGGTAATATTTTTTCTATGCTTGTATAGAATTGGAAAGTGTAAGATAATGTGCTTTGAGTTTTTTTTTTTGTTTTCTTTTCACTATTGTTACTCAGGTTCTAAAAACAGTCTCACTTTGATAATGTCAAAAATCAAAGAACTATCACAAATCAAGATGTTTTGAATTCATTTTTGGGTCTCACATCCTGCTTATTCAGAAAATGGTAGGGTTAAATTCATTAGGACCCCCCTTCTTTTCTTTTTTTCTCCCTTTAGTTTTGGGTTTTTAGGCTGGATCATTGCATTTGGCTTAATGGTAAAAAAAAAAAAAAATCCAGATCTATGTGCTTTTTTCTGACAATTCTGGATAACTATTTTAATTTTGGTAAAAATGATCGGATTATAATTTTAGTCGATTTTCAATTTTGATCAAAATTTAGTAAGTTTAATAGTAATGTGATTTATTTATATTATACTATTTCATACGGCACGTCAACCAATTTTTACTGAAATTAAATTTGTCAATATTTTTACTTTTTAGTTCAGTTTTGTCAAAATTATAAAAAATTAATTAAAATTACTAAATATCATATAAATTTAAATTTTCTTTAACAATTAGGCCTTACATTTTTCAAATACCTTATGATAATAGAACTGTTTTGTTGTCAAGGTCCCCAAATAACAAAAGTCAAGTCTTGTGAGCATAACATTTGTTCCTTAATATCAAGTAACCGCTAATTAAGACAAATCATAGAACGTGTAAACAAGCACTTATCCCTCTTTCTGCATACACAAACACACATAAACCAAAAACTTAAATATAACTGCCACATATAATTTGCAAAATGCCAACCGCTATGTACCCTGAATTTGAACATCTTCACTCGCAAAAGAAGGAAAGCAATAAGAAACTTAAGTACCATGGCTTCCACTTCTGCAAGTTCTTTACTCCTTTTCATCTTAGTTTCAGTCTTAGTTTCTTCAGCACTTCCTGCAACAGTTGTTGAAGATCTTGCTAACTTGAAACCCCCTCCAGACTTCAACTCCACACTGAAGAAAAACTGCCTCCATAACCCTTCTCATAGATACTGCAACTCCTCCCCTATAGACCTCAATGATATCTTCAAGTCCACCATTGTTGCTTCTCATCTTTGCAATGAATCCAAGAACCCAAATTGTGTTGAATCTTTCCCTAAAATTGACCTAAGAAACCGTCCAAAGATTGTGCCTTTATACCTGTCTTACAACTTCTTTTGGAAATACTGCCCTTTAAGCATCTTATCCATTGACCTGTCTAATAATTCTTTGAAGGGTGGTTTCCCAATGGATGTCTTGCTTTGTACTCAAATTCAGGCTCTTGATTTGAGTGTTAACTCCCTTATTGGTGATGTTCCTGTTGAGAGTTTTGGTCCTCTTGCTAATCTTACATTTCTCAATCTGTCCTATAACTATTTTTCTGAGAGTAGAATGTCAGATTCTCAGTTCTTCAAGCGGTTTAATGCTTCGAGCTTTGTTCATTCCGGTCTCAACCCAAGTCACAAGAACTATAAAATGAAGGCTATATTTCTATTAGTTGGATTTCCAATCTCTGTGATTCTAATGGTAGTTTGTTTTGGATGGCTATGTTTTCTAAGGCCTGATTATTTACCAAAAATACTACAAAGAAAGCATAGATTCACACCAGCAATGATAAGGGCAGCAACCAACCGGTTTTCAAGGAAGAATTTGGTGGTGAAGGGTGAAGGAGTGGAGATGTATAAAGGAAGTCTGAGAGATGGAACTAAGGTCAGGATAGAAATATACCTGGACAACATTTCAAGGGAAGATCGCCGGAAATTCATCGAGGAATGCAAGGTTCTTGTTCAACTTAGCCACAAGAACTTGGTTCAAGTGGTTGGGTGGTGTGGTGACAGAGAACTGAGAGCAATAATTGCAGAATGGACAGAGGGAAATAATGTTGAGATGTGGCTGTCAGGGTCAGCTCCTACATGGAAGCAAAGGTTGAAAATACTGATGGGAGTGGTGGAAGGAATGTGTTATCTTCAAGAACAATGGCCTGACGTGGGGTTTGATCTCAGGACTAGCAGTGTGCTGCTTTCTGAGAATCTTGATCCACTCATTTCAAGGTTTAAGGTTGGAGCAAAGAATAGTAACACTAAAAGTATGTCTAATTCTTTCTGTAGTTTTCTATGTTCTCTGTAGGGGTTTCATTATTGATGTGCTCAATTTGCTTGTATTTTTCAGATATTTACAAGTACGGAATATTTTTACTGGAGATGATAACAAACAAGAGGCCGCAGGAGGATTTTGAGACGGGGGAAGCAGGCTTTATAGGGTATATCAGAATGAGTTATCCTGAAAATTTGCGTAAGGTGATAGATGCGAGAATGAAACTATCAGAAAATATGATTGATCAGGCAAAACATGGAATAGGCTTGGGGTTGATGTGCACGGATCAATCAACTAGTAAATACCCCAGCTTGAATCAGATATTCAGTATGCTAGCTAGAGTATACCAGTCTTGCCTGGTTTTGGCATCACAGGGTCATGGAACAGCTCATGGAGATGGAGCCAAAGGGCACAGCCGAGCTCCGCCCAAATGAATATCTGACAATTTATATGCAGTTGTGACATTGGATCTGCTGCAGAACTCCATTGATGAATATCTATTCCAACTAAAAAGGAACATGTTACTCTCTCAAACCATATCTGCCCATATAATGATGCTTGTTTTCTTATAAATTAGCAATTATAAGAATTACAACGTATCTTCTCAGAATCATCATTTTACTTTCTTCTGTTCCGAAATGAAACTTTCAGCACAAGAGGGGAAAACATTATGTTAGAAGCTCTTAGAAACATATGTCAGGACTAGCGGTCTGCTTCTATCAGACAATGTAGAGCTTTAAGGTCGGAGTTCAAAACAGTAAAACCAACAGTACTCTATCCTATTCCTATTGTATTTTATTATGTGCTTTTATTTCCTTGTACTTCCAGGCATTTACAAATTTAAATTATCAGAAAAGCCTGTTTGATCAGGCAAGACAGGGGTAGGCTTGGGGTTGATGTGCAGTAAACGCTCCACCTTGATTCAAAAATTCAAGTCTTTAATTAGAGTTTACCTGTCTTGCCTGGTTTTGGAATTGCATATTCACAGAATACCTCAAGGAGATGGAGACAGAGGGCATAACTGTGCTCCGTCCAAATAAACTAACGATTTATATGCACATGCTGCAAGAATCTTTGATGAATATTCATTTTCACAAGAAGAAACATGCTATTTTCTCAATGCTCACTCTTCCCGTCTGTAGATACATGTTTTCTTATAAGTTAGTGATTAGAAGAAATACAATGTATCTTTTGAGGATAAGAGTAGGCAGTTCATTTTGCTTTCTTCTGTTCTCCGTTGAAACTTTTGGGATGAGAGATAGAGAAAAACAAGGTCATTAAGAATGAAGTGAACTACACAAGATCATTAAGAATGAAGTGAACTACACGTTCCATCTATACTAGCATGGCTGCATTGTGATGTACATCTTCTTTTCAATCGGGAAAAGCAAAGCATTTAATCATAGAAGATTGAGAGATCAGAGACAGTTCTTCATATGATTATGCCAGGCCTATTGACTTGTGTTTTGGATCTTGTCTTACTGATATTTCTTGGCATATCAGTCAGTAGAGCATACATCTTTACAGCAAAGAGTTCCTTGGGCATTCCTCTCTGTTCCTGTTCATGAAAGCTAATATGAGAAATAAGCAGAAATGATAATTCAGAAATGTAATTTCAGTGCAAACCCTGCAGTGCAACCACTATTACTTGAAAAGATTCAGAGAGAAACGTTAGTTGTCATTTATTTATGACATAGCAATGAATTTGTCTCTCTAAAAGAATTTTAATAGTTTCCAGAATGACAGCAATAAAATACATAATGCGGATGAGGATGGTAAGAAAGAAAAAGATAATATTAGGTGACACAGATATGCGCATATTTTGTCATTGCCTTGAGCTGCTTCTGTAGCCTATGTGAAAACCTGACAAAAATAATCATTTTTGCAGAGGATATTGCTTAATGATAGTATATTGGTGCCTTTTCTGGGGCAAATGTGTTTGCTGTGAGTGTGCTTTCACCAAATCGAATTCCAACTATAAATTCAAGGAGTTTTCTGAAAGTAGCTAAATTCAAACTATCACAATGATGCACCGGTTATTAATATACCTTCCCCATAATTGTCTTAACTATCATCTTTTTTAAGGGGGAAAAACACTGGTAGGAAGGAATAAACACGCATACATGCACATACATATATATTCAGGCAACAAGCTAATCTAATAGTTGCTACAGTTCAAATCAGGCCCTAAATGATGCAAAGTGTAAAAGAAATTTGCACAGGCTTCCCATTAATTTTCTTCAATAATCGAATGTCCATAAAAATTAAAATTAAAATTAAAAAGAAAAGTGGGGCGTAATGTATAATCCACTTTGCAAGATAATATATATCCTGAAGCTTACATTTCCAAGTGCCATATTAGCAGCACACTCATCAAACTGTTCTGCTTCCATAGAATCCATTGACAATATACCATAGAGATTTTGTTCAACCATGTCAGACTACTTCTTCCTTTGTTTTTTCTTCTTAAGTTAAACATTCTAGAAACAAGGATTAGAAGACTACTTTACCAAACAGCATTGCATCTGTTTATTTCAGAGGACATTAGATATATGTATTGTCGATTTGACCATTAAAAGATTCAGAATTTCATATAGATCAAACCATAAAATTTCAAAGTAAACCTTAGTTCATTAACAATTACAGAGAGCATTTGCTAATCTCTCTCTCTCTCTCTCTACCTATTTATCTATCTGTCTATCTGTATATCTGTCTGTCTATCTGTCTATCTGTCTGTCTATCTATCTATCTGTCCATCTATCTATCCATCTATCTATTTACAAACACACACATCATTTATGAGCAAAAGCACTTTGTCATATTTTTGAGGAAAGAGTGCAAGGAACTACCTTTGATTTATAGAGATGCAATCCACACCGGCTAAATAGCTCCTTGAAATACAAATCGGACCTGGTAATGCTTCGATCTTCATTGTCCAACACAAATCCTGCAAACATGCAGTTTTAATCTTTTAGTTCAGGATTAATTGTTTCACCCTGCAACAATCACATGTGCATTTGTTCAGCCAACATCAAGTTCCTACATGGCAGATTGCAGACCGATCTCAGTGAATGACAAAAGTACCAACGAATCACTTGTTTCCCACACTTGGGAAGTGTTAGAATTAACTATAGGACATATAGCTGTAGCCCAAAGTTGGCCCATCTCAAAGGAAAAGTTTTTCAATATTCAATCATCTTCCAAAGCAATGAAAACCATGGTCAATTTCTCATGCGGACCCTAAGCAATATGAACCATGTCATGACAAGTCCTTTTTCTTATAGACTAATTA